>NW_023276807.1:215158852-215306352 GCF_003668045.3 Cricetulus griseus | reverse complement strand
TTCTGCCTTGGAGAACTTGTTTTAAGGGTTTAATTGCCTAATACTGGTTGAGCTGCTGACCCCAGAGCATGGGAAACTGAAAAAATCCAGTTCTGAGATTGCTTGCATCCTGCTGGGGACCCAAGATCAGGTAATGAACTGATGGCAGACAACAATGACAAATGAGTGTGACTGCCTGGGACCATAGGCCATAGGTGAGATCTCTGACCAAGGAAGGAGCAAAGACTTAATGGAGGCCCACTTGGCAAGGTTTGTGATGAGCGTTCCTTGGCTAGGAGAACAGCATAGTGCCATGGCTCCCAAGCCAGAGCAAACATGGCAGGTTAAAGAATAAAATGAGGGGCAGGAATAAAGGCAGGCAGTAGTGAAGGAGGCAAAGAGGCACAGTGGAAACACAAAGGCCTCCAGGCTGTGGAGTCTAGGCTGGACCTATCTAAAGGCAACAGAATTGCATGCTGGGAGCACACTATATGATCAGTGGTGGTTACTCGGAGTTGAGGAACAGAAATGTATTGCTCACTATTCTAAAGGCCAGATGCCCAGTAAATTCCATGCTTGGCCTTTGTTCTTCCTAGATGGCAGGTCTCTCTGTCCACATATGGTGGAGGGGAAGGGGCAATGGTGTTCACACGAGCCACTTGCCAGGGCACTACCCAGTTCATAAGGACAGATCCACTTGGTTTAACAGTTCCCAAAGACCAGGCTCACCTCCTCACACTAGCACAAAAGCCATATTTGGTCCCAACATTGGAATTTTGAGACATCAGACCAGAAAGGTCAAGGAACAGGAGAGCTGGGAGAGCAGGGGTTCTGCTGCAGTCCCTATGTTGGAAGTTATGGTGTTGTCCCTTCTCTTGTTGGCTCAGTTGTCATTTCCCTTTGAATAGGTGTTCTGAAAGTTTTCCTTGCTTATCTAAGAACAGCTGTTGGGGCTCTTGATTTCTGATTTGTTTTTCAAAAATTCAGTGATGATGTTTTTAACCCTGAAGCTGTTCTTTCTCTTCCCTTTTCTTTCTTTCTTTCTTTCTTTCTTTCTTTCTTTCTTTCTTTCTTTTTCTTTCTGCTTTTCCCTGCTTCTGCTCTTAGGTTTAGCTCACTTGTTCATTGCTTTCCTTAAAATACAGATTTCCACATATCCCTTAAATCAGAAATGCAGTAAGGCCTTAATTTCAGCAGACACCATCAGTAGTCTGTGTCTTGGTCTTGCATCAATGGCTCACATTTTCTTCAGGTCAAGGTTCAACAGAGACAATTGACATCTTTTTGAACCTGCTTGTGTTTGAGACACTCCTAACACTAAAACAGAACTCTATATTCAATGAAAATATCAAATATTTTGCTAGCTTTCTTTGTGCTAGGATATAGGCCTAGAGAGTCTGAGGCCAGGGGCAGCAAGGACCATGGCCACTCACTGTGGAGATGTGGTGCCTGGAAGCAGGAAAGAGGAACCATCAAACACACCAAATGTTCTAAATGTGTGTGGTGGCTTGAATGAGTAGCACTAGTAGGAGGTGTGGCCTTGCTGGAGAAAGTGTGTCACTGAGAATGAACTTTGATGTCTCAGATACTCAAGCCAGGCCTAGTGGCTCATTGTCTCTTTCTGCTGCCTGCCAATCTAGATGTAGAACTCCCAGCTACCTCTCCAGCACCATGTCCTCCTGCCATGAAAATAATGAACTAACCCTTGGAATCTGTAAGCCAGCCCCAATGAAATGTTTTCCTTAGTAAGAGTTGCCATGGACATGGTGTCCCCTCACAGCAATAGAAACCCTAAGACAGATACAAGGAGCAATGGGCATGGGTCCTCAGAATAACAACAGGCTGGAGGTGAGGAACAGAATCTTAGACACTCCTTCCAATGCCATCTCTGTTCTCATTGAACAGGGAAGGAGGGCTGTCCCATCACTAAGCAGGAAAGAGGCTGGAGGCTGGAGGCTGGAGGAAGAATGCCCATGGCAGACACTGAGAGGCTTGTCAGATACCAAGCTCAGAGCCTTTTGAGATTTCTCCATATTTTCGAACATTCCTGACATTTGAAAATTTTTGTAGCAATAAAATCCTTATCACACATGTGTGGATTTGCTTTGGAGAATGCTGTAATAAGAGGTAAACAAACTACATGGTATTATGACACCAGCACTAGGCCGTCGAGTCTCATGGTAGCTGAGAGATCCACAGAACCTTTGGATTGTCTATCTTGGGCACACATGCTGAGCAGGTGATGAGGCTGAGCCTTGGTGACCTAACAGGGAACTGTGCCTTGCATGCCTGAGGCTTCTGTGTAGTTTCATCTTTTGTGAAGATAATTTAGCTTAATTTGATTTCAAATTGCTTGAGCATCACTGATGTGGACATATAGATACAGATTATAGAGATGGAGATAACCTCCCATATATCCCCATAATTCCCAAAGAACTAGTGAAGGCTATCCCACATACACCACCTTTGTTTTTACTGGATAAAACCTGTCTCCTGCCTCCCAGTGAACCCACATCTTTAGTGACCTCATCAGGAACCTCTACTGCTTTCTGCTGTCTAAATGCTTATCTCTATTTTTAATTTTTTAAAAACTTTATATTTTTATGAGCAGGGGTGTTTTGCCTGCATGCATGTCCATGTGTGTGAAGTTCCTTGAGAAGCCAGAAGAGGGCATCAGATTCCCCCCAGGACTGGAGTTCTAGATAGCTGTGAGCTACCAAGTGTGTGCTGGGAATTGAAATGGGATCCTCTGGAAGAGAAGCCAGTGCTCTTAAGCACCAATCCATCTCTCCAGTCGCCTAAATGCCCTCTTATTCCACTGTGTGAGTTAGAAGAAGTTTATAAATACTTGAAATGACTAAAAGCAGACTTTTTCTGTTCAAACTAAAGCATTAAGCAACTCCCCCACTAGCCTGCATGGCCCTGGCCTTTAGTGTAGAGTTTGTTACTGCTTCACTATTAAAGACATAGCAGAAGAAAGATAAAAGTGTGATGCTGTACACCTGTAATTCCAAACAAGGAGGATGAAGCAGGAAGACCATGAGTTGAGGCCAGTCTGAGCTACTACAGGGCAAGAACTTGCCTCAAGAGCTACAGAAAAAAAAAAAAAGAGGAAAGAGGTTCTCCCTGGGTTCCCCATGATGTGAAGTCTCCATGGCAAGCAATTATTTATTTATAAATTGACTCTACCAACATCCAGTCAAAAATATAATTGCAATGTAAATTCAGTTAAATTATAAAACATGTAATTATGGAAATGAGATAAATTAGAAATCAAACCTATGAACTGAAATCTACAGAATAGATTGAGTCTAACTATACAGTAAGGACCCAGGTTCTAGCTTCATTGCCAATGGTGAAGCATGCTTGTAACCTCAGCTTGGGGAGGTGGAGACTGGGGCTCTCTGGGGCTCTCTGGCTCCAACCTAACACACACACACACACACACACACACACACACACACACACACACACACACACGAGCACACACTTGCACGCACACATGCTCATACACATGCATGCCCACATGCCCAAAGGTATGTACAATAAATCAAACAGATGAGAACCAATTATTTGTGGCTTTTGTTTCACCAGAGCCCATATGAATTCAAACCCAAAGGTGGAACACACAGCTTTCATGAGGAAATGAAGTGGACAGAAGAAGCTAAGCATGGCTTAGCTACAGATTCACACAAAACTAGCCTACAGTTCAGAACCTGATTTTTCCTCAAATGACAAGTCACCATGGTTAAGTTACTGAGGTCACAGCGCCTTTAAATGTCCACCTTCCTTCTCATTTCCATGGTTGCTGTGCTTTCCAAATCTTCTCTCGTCTTAACTTCCTGGGACACAGGCCCTCGCTGAGTCCACCTCATCCGAGGCTGCTGGGCAACACCACACATGAGCACATGCCTGTTCTAGTGGAACACATGTTTGAAGCATTAATCTAATTAATCTTAATCAATAAAACCCAGGTAAAATTGGGGTAAAACCTGGGAGATCAGAGAACTGAAAGCAGCAGCCATTTGCTTCCTACCTGTCTGCTTCCTGCATCCAAAAAGACTGAGAGCCTGTCTCCAGCCAACTTTATCACTTCCTGTCTCCATCTCCTGAGAGCTGGGATGAAAGGTGTGAGCCACCACTGCCCAGATTCTGTGGTTAACTAGTGACCAGCTCTGCCCTCTGCTCTCCAGGCAAGCTTCATGGAAATAGAAACACTAAGACAAACACCTAGGGTGGAGAAGCCTTTGAATAAAGCTTCAGCATGGGTGTGCCCAAGTTGCAGAAGTGCCCACTGCTGGAGAAGTGAGAGGGGTGTGGTGTGGGTAGAGTTTTCCTGTGCCCGCAGCCATTCTCAAATAACTATCCAGAGTCTTAATATTAATTATAAATGCTAGGAAAATAACTCTGGCTTGTTACTAGCTAACTTTTTTAAAAAATAGTTTATCTTGCCGGGCAGTGGTGGCGCGCGCCTTTAATCCCAGCACTCGGGAGGCAGAGGCAGGCGGATCTCTGTGAGTTCGAGGCCAGCCTGGTCTCCAGAGTGAGTGCCAGGATAGGCTCCAAAGCTACACAGAGAAACCCTGTCTCGAAAAACCAAAAACAACAACAAAAAAGTTTATCTTTATTTTACAAGCATTGGTGTTTTGCCTTCATGTATGTTTGTATGACGGTGTCAAGTCCCCTAGAACTGGAGTTACAGACAGTTGTGAGCTGCCATGTGGGTGGTGGGAATTGAACCCAGGTCCTCTGGAAGAGCAGTCAGTGCTCTTAACCACTGAGCCATCTCTAGCTAACTCTTATATTTAAACTAACCCATATTTTTTATCTACATTCTGCTATGTGGCTTGGTAACTTTTCTCAGTATGACATGCTCATTTTGCTTCTCCCTGTGTCTGCTGGAGACTCAACTCTGCCCCTCCTCTTCCCAGCATTCTCTCTGTGTCAGGCTGTCTAGTCCAATCTCTTCCTGCCCAGCTACTGGCCAATCAGCTTTTTATTAACAATGAGAGCAACATATATTTACAGTGTACAAAGATTGTTCCACAGCATGTAGGAAAGGGTACGAAACAGAAGAGGCTGGTGGTACCTGACAATCCAATTCACTTCTGTCCAAAATGTCTTCCGAAAGCATAAAGCTCCTCGTGTAACATGTGCACACACTATTTAAACTCCTTCAGCTCAATGACACTTAGAACCCAGCACCCACACCCTGCAGAGGGAAGACCACAGAATATGGCCACCCCCATGAGCCTGATCCCATCACCCCCTCCCACCCCATCAGTGTGATGGTCCCAGCTGTCAGAGCACCTGAAGTACACTGGAATGGCATGTTCTATCTCATTCCTTTGTGCTTGTCCACCTCCCCTCTTAAATGTTCTTCCTCAGGCAACAAGGATGATGAAGAGGAGACTGACTGGCTGTGGAAGATCTGAAAGACTATCATGCAGTTATGTTTCGACCATGGTTACCTGGTCACCCAGGATGAGCTGGACCAGACACTTAAGGAGTTCAAGGCACAGTTTGGGGACAGACCCAGCGAAGGAAGACAGAGGTGTACAGACCTGACCGTGCTGGTGGTCCACAATGACTAATATTACAGAGTTTCTCTGTAGCTTTGGAGCCTGTCCTGGAACTCACAGTGTAGATCAGGCTGGCCTCAAAGTCACAGAGATCTGTCTGTCTCTACCTCCTGAGTGTCGGGGTTAAAGGCTGTGTGCCACCACCTGGCCTGTGTCTCAGGGGACAGAGCCCTGGACAAGGCCAGCACTGCCACTAGGGTGGCCAGCACCACAGTCCCTCCCTGTACAACCTCAGAGCACTGTCTGCACCCCAACTCCTTTGCCACTCTTGAGGTCACTATCCTATTTAGAGTTTTCCATTCTTGTAGGACTCTTTTGAGAATTAAAGATATTTTGAAGAGAAAACAATTTTTTTCTTCCTCTCCAATGAGTGAATTCCTATCTATCTAGGCCAACTGCAGCTCTACCCCTACAATCACCCTGACTCCTGTCACATGTCCTCCCCCGGCCAGTAGGGAGTACTCCCTCCTATGAGCACTCTATGTCTCTATGAAAGTCATCACAGGTAAACATGACAGACAGATCCCATGTGTGGCTTCATTGTGTTATATGCTATCTCATGAGACCGCAGGACTGAGATTACAATGTTCTATTTATTTTTGTATGTTTAGTGCCTGATACAATATCTGACGTATAGGTCATTCACTAAATCTTCTTTAAGAATGACATGACATGAGTTCAGGTGCTTCGTTGCATGTTCAATGCACGTGCCACTTAACAGTGAGGAGGATACAGAGGTGTGTTCAAATAACACTCGTCAGAAACCAGTGTGCAGTAAAGGCATTAAATGCACAAAGAGGTGGCTTTAAATAGCCAAGGCTTCGGTTCCTCTCCATTTGCCCTGTTCCACCAGTGGAAGCAGCTTTATCTTTTCCTTTTATATTTTACCCATTAAAATACAGTTCTGGAAGGGCAACTGCTATAAATTTTATTAGCTCCAATCAAAACCCCAGGAACTCAAACTGGAATGCTAAATGAGAGGCTTTGATACAAGAGGCCCTGGGAAAGGGTAAGTGGAGAAAATGGCAGAGTAAAAAATTTGGGTCAAAACATTCAATGGGAAAAATTGAAAAAACGGCCAAACACAAGCTCTTCGCAAAGAGGAAACCTCTTCTCTAGCAGCTGCATAGGAAGGAGGGACATGGAACATTTATTAACGCTGCACATTTTTAGACTCATTTGGCAAAGCACCACTTGGCCTGACTCCTAGATTGAGGCCCTGCTGGCTGCTGCAGATCGCACAGGCTTGCTAAGGGCCGGCTCCTAAGTCAGCCAGCACAGGGGCCTGTAGCAATGTTAGGATATCCCCATTATCCAATCTCCTTGTGTCTGTGGTCAACATTCACATTGTAAAGTTCCAATTCATTTCCAATTATATAAGGCACTAAGATATATGAATTAAGTACTTGCCTGCATCTATGAGGGAGGGAAGAGAGTATTAAAAGAGCAGTTCTAATGAAGTGAAAAATTCCAGGCTAGTGAAGAATTAAAAGAATAAACCAGTTGGTGGTGGTGCAAGCCTTTAATCCTAGCACCCAGGAGGCAGAGGCAGATGGATCTCTGTGAGTTCCTTCCTTCCTTCTTTCCTTCCCCCCTCCCTCCCTCCTTCCTTCCCTCCTTGCCTTCCTTCCCCCTTCCCTTTCCTTCCCTCCCCTCCTCTTCCCTTCCTTCCCTTCCCAAGTTGCTTTTGTCAGGTATCTTGCCAAAGTAATGCGATTGAGACTACTATCCTAGTCTTGAAATGAAATGACCACTAGGTGGCATTTGAAATTGTTTGTAATTTCTGTGTAGCTGAGTTTCTCTCTGATTTTCCAGTGTTCTCCCCATCCCCAGCTCCTGATCTGCCGATCAGGGATGTATACTCGTATACTCAGATCACCTATCTTATTCTAAGATGTCCTGGAAAATTGTACACACTTCCATAGCTTAATTCCTGACCACAAACAGGTGGGTTCCAGATCCCTTCTCTAACTGAGGTCTCTTCCCCTAATACCAGTTCCATATTCCAAGTGCCATAAAATAGCCCCTCCTCAGTGCCTCTTGGATGTTGCCAACACCACACACCTGAACCCAGAACCATCTCCCCCAGCCTGTACTGATCCACTTTGGCAGCCCTGGCCCCATTAATTGACTTTCCTGTGCTCATGCCTGGGTCTAAACATTTAAGTCTGATCACTGTCTTCAAATGCCTTACTGAAACCGAAGGCAAAGTCCTGGCTCCAGTAGCTTTAGTCCTCGATTTCAGCACCATTTTTTCAGAGGCCACAAAGCTCAGCAATGCTCCCACTTGCTATGTGGCAAAAGGCACCAAAGCATGTAGACCTCAGCGGTATCGAAAGGGTACTTTTGTCTATGTCAAATCACTTGAAACCTCTGGGCCAGCACTGCAGGGAGTGAGAGGGGCTAGCCAGCAGGGAAGAGGTTTCCAGCCCAGTTCCAGCTTGACTTTCCTGTCCTGCAACCAAGGCATATGGTTGTCTTCAGCAACAAGGTTTTACTGCTAGTTCTTCCAACCGACTACATGTATCGTTTTGGGTGCCTTGGGAGCCACTCTGACCAACTCCCAGGGAGGCATCCCACCCTTGGCACTGGTGTTTTTATTGACTAACTATGGCTTCTGGGAGCAGCTTTATCCACTGACAAAGGTACAGTACCATATCCAGTTTTTCTTGTGTGTTTCCTACTTTATATTTTGATTAGTTTATCAAGAATCATACATCACTAGTTTGATTCAACCTAACCTCCACTTCCCACCCCAGCTTTTCCATCTCCAGTAATCCCCTTTCATCTCACATTATTCTACCACCATCCCCACATTAATCTCCCCCACACACACTTCTCACAGCCCCTTTCTACTTTCCTGAGGCACACACACACACACACACACACACACACACACACACACACACACACACACACACTCCTACAGAAATATGCACATATAAAAGCAGGTTCCAGTTAGGAGAGAGAACAAGTGGAGTTGTTGTACTGAGTCCAAACTACCTTACTTAATATATTTTCCAGTTCCATTCATTCTGATCTGTTGATATGCTAACTCCATGTCTTTACTATTGTGCAGAACAGCAAGAACAAGACTATGCAAGCATCTCTGTAGTAGGATATACAAAAAGAAAAGCATTCTTCCCACTGAACTACATCCCCAGAAACTGGCCCTGATTGAAGACACTAAAAAAAAATGTGGAAACCAAGTTCAACATGTTATTCTAGACCCATCCCCCCACTTTTTTTCCCCCTGAGACATGGTCTTATGTAGCTCAGGCTGGCCTCAAATGCACTCTGCTTTTCTTGCTTCTATCTCAAATGCATCCAATCAGTATCTTGTTCTTGAAGGAGCTCAGGAAAAAAAGCACTGTCAACTCTCTTTGCAGCTTTGCTCTGTGGTTGAGAACATTATGAATACAGGGTGTAGTGGGCAGACCTCGGACAACAGGAGTAGGGCTAAAGGACAGTCTGCCCTGTTCCCGCCAGCTCAGGATGTCTGCCTCTTGACTGTCACTCATAAATTAGCTACTTCACATTCCTGCCACAGATACAAGGTGTAAATTCTGCTGTGACTTCCTCAACCCAACTCACTGCACTCTCTCAAACTATGAAGCAAGTCCTTCCCTCTCAAGTTGCTTCTTCGGGTATTTTATCAGAGTGACAAGGAAAAACGACTAATAGTTTTAGTAAAGATGATTTTTTGTTTTTTGTTTTTTTTTTGGTTTTTCAAGACAGGGTTTCTCTGTGTAGCTTTGGAGCCTATCCTGGCACTGGCTCTGGAGACCAGGCTGGCCTTGAACTCACAGAGATCCGCCTGCCTCTGCTTCCCTTGTGCTGGGATTAAAGGCGTGCGCCACCAACGCCCGGCTATAATGATGATTTTTCAACTTTGTCCTTTTGTAAGACTTCTATTTATGAGAGAGAGAGGGAGACAGAGAGAGAGAGAGAGAGAGAGAGAGAGAGAGAGAGAGAGAGAGAGAGAGAGAGAGAGCCATGTTTTTGTGGGTACCTGGGGAAGCTAGACGAGCGAGTCAGAATCTCTGGAGCTGTTTTGAGTTCCCAATATATGTTGCTGGAAACTGAACACATGTTTCCAGCCCTAACACTGCTAAATTCTTATATACATTCCTATTCAATGTGTACCTCTCCGGAGTCCCAACATGTATCCATGGATGGGATCAGAAATCAAGATGGGGACTTCAGAGTCTACCTATCTCCTGAAAGTTGCTTTCAGCTATGAATACCACTGTTGCTGTGCATGGGGACATTTCACTTTCCAAGAAAGTGCTGAACTAATATTGTTCATTAGAACACCAGGTTTCTTGTTTTAAGATATCAAGTATACGATGTACAGTATTTAACTACCCTAGACTGTAGGCTGTCTTCCTTCTAGACAACTTCCTAAAGTTTAAGGGTTGCATATATACCTGAGTTGTGCTAACACTTGGACTTGTACATGGAAAAGTAAAGACAATAATTAAGACTTGGCCAATAAAAGTGGAAGTGATATCCTTAAAAGTCCTTTGGGGAGGGGTTCTAACCTTTTCCTGAATTATGACACCATCATCTACAAATGTGATGGGCTAAGACCATACCTACCCTGGAGTCATGAGGCCCACAGGCAGCAGAACATACCTAAATGGTTGGTTACATGGATAACTCAGAACTGTCAGCTGGAAAAATTCAGAATTCTCAAGTTGAAAGGCAAAAAAATTTCATAAAAAAGAGAGTCTTGTCCCACATCCTTGCCCATCAGATTAAAAGTGACAGAGTGAAGGAAGGAGGGACATCGTGCCATCTTTTTTCTCATAGTTCCCAACACTGTTCCTCACCCAGAAAACTGGTTCTAAACACTGCTAGCAAAATGTCTGTTTCTTAACCCAAGATTTCTTCTCTGGCATCCAAGCCTGGGTCAGTTCACCTTGAATGTTTGATCCACTTTGCAGATCCAGCCTTCCATCTGCAAGCCCTCAATGGCACAGACCACACAGCACTGACAAAAGGACTTCAACAACTGTTACCACTCTCTACTGAACCAGCCTTCCATTAGCCTAGGTTAATTATTCAGGGAGCATTTTTGTACATATGAGGAATTTATCCCCAGCCTTTGGAAAATGAAATGCTACAAACTTCACTTATGATATGGTCATGTATAAGACCCTTTGCCTAAGTGAGGAAAAAAATCACAACTTGATGCCATTTATCTTTTGTTTTCTCTGTTTAGACTTGCTTGTATGTACAAGATTTCAGGGCTGACCACTTGCTATCAGATAACCATTTCCTGAGTTCATCCCTTGGGCAGACTGATTCTCTCTCTCTCAGCAATCGTCAGTTTCCAGTAGTTCTATGTCTATGGTGGGGTCCTGTGAGATTTCCCCCATTCATGTTGCCATGTCAACTGGTTCTGTCATTGTTCAGGACTTGTTTAGGCAGCCATATTGTTATGTTACCATAGGTGTAGCTTCTGTCATTTCCAAGTACCACAATCTCAAAGCAGACTTCCCAGTCCTCTGGCTCTTAGAACTCTCTCTTTCTGTCCACCCCACTTCTGCTATGTTCCTTGAGCCTTACATCTGGGGCTGTGTTGTGCTGTGTCAATTGGTACTGGGCACCTCAAGGTCAGTTGTTCTTTGAATTTTGACCAGTTGTGGATTTCTGTTATGGCCTCTGTCTGCTACAGAGAGAAGTTTCTTTAATGAGGGATGAGAGGAAAACTGATCTGTAGGTATGAGGTTAAGTATTTAGCGTGCAGTTAGGGATTCTGCTAGTTTAGTAAAGCGACAGTAGTAGGTTCTCCTCGAAGATCCTCATTTGTTTTTTCCCAAAAGAAAAACATTCAAAGTAAAACATGAACATTTAATTGCCTTTAAATAATACATGAAATAATTTACATGCTATACATCCCAAAACACAATGAACATAACTCCAATTTTATAAGACATTTACACAGACTTTTGTCAACATATGCCCTCTATGTTACCCAGGATGTTATCTGTGTGTGAGCATGTAAACACATATGTACATGTGAAGTTGAAGATTAGCATAATGAACCAAAATGATGATTATAAGAAGTCTGCCATAGAAGAGTCTAAAACTACAACCTGATGGAACCAAGGCACAAAAGCTTCCTGTTGTGGCCACAGAGATTAGTTTCCTTTCCCAATGTCTAAACATCATTAATTATACACTATATTTTTATAGTACATTTCTGTTACTTTTTAAAATGCAGTGTTTTTATTATATAAGGTCTTACGGAAGTAAACTGGAAAAATAAACAGAACTAGACAAAAATCAGATACAATAAAGCTTTCTTTCTTTTTCAAGAAAAGATACGTATATTCAAGACTAATATAAGAAGTATTACAGATATAGGTGCAATCAGGAGATATATAAGATAAATTATGCAGATTTCTTAGTGCCCTTGAACTGTACCTCATGTCATCTGTTTAAAAGCCAGCTGGTAATACTGTCAATCGAAAGTGGTTTTTTGAAAAGATATGTTTTTTGAAAAGATATCCTACTGCACAGAATAAACAATGACCGTAACAAGGCAAACAAAACTCTTTTCAGAGTTCAAGCTGCTTTTGTTGGACATTAACCGGCTCCCCTCAGTGCTCCCTTTCTGTCCCTTCTATATTTAAGAGAAAAGAAATATGTTCTACATAAAAATGATTGCTTTAAAAATCACATAGCCAAGCAAAATCTCCACTCTCAGTGTGTGTAGGCAGGGACACTAAAGTGAAATGTTCTAGATCAGGCAGTTATAAGTAGTAGCACTCAGAACTTTTTAGAGCTTCACCACTTTAAATGGACAGTTCTCAAAGGAGTAAAGCCAACCAGGAAGTATGAGTTAACAGAATGCAGTAATCTGAAAGTAAATGCCAAATGTGCTTATACTTGTCTAAGAAATCAGTCTGCTAAGCTGTAAATAATGAACTGTCAGCTGCAGCTTGAAACAAATGACATCCAGAACAAAGCCTTCAGAGGTGCTAACTTTGAATATGGTTGGGGTTGGCCAATTACGATTTACTGGAGTCTACAACTTTCTATGCAGAAGCACTGCAGCGTACAGCCCTCAAGTAATGAGAGTGCAGTTCTTTTCATGAAATAAGGCTGAATAAAGGAGCAATCAGACATCTTGTCCTTGGCTGTAAAACCTAAAGAATAAACTGAGAATTTACTTTAAGGCCATCTCAGAAGTACTTCTCATGGCACTTCAATGTTAAAACGTCACTAAATGGCAAAATACACAAACAGTCACACATCTGCAGACCTAAAAGCACATGCCACGTCAATCATTAAGGGTTCGAATCACCAGGTCTGTCTTCTCACGAGTTAAATTATACTTAAGGAAAGCAATTTGAGCCTGGCTGTAACTAACATCTGAATCAACAGACTGTCACCTCACTGGTGTACTGGGTAAGTGCACCCAATACCACTCACTTCCTACAGAGATGAGTATCACTCTTGCTACAAACAGCACTTAGCTGACATATTCCTCTCAAGAGCAGTTATGATCCTTTTCTCAACTGTTCACCTGCTGTTGAGCCCCAAAGTCACTGAACAAATCCCCCTGCCCACATGAACAGATCATCCTCACGACTACATATTTCTTACACTACAGTCAGTCCAGGAGACATACTTGAAGGAATCTAACAAGTCATTCTTGCCACACCATACTCCAAGCTGACCACAGTAGGCTCGGACTTAGAAAACTCCTCCGGGTAGTCACAGTACCGATTATCTGGTGGGTTGCTGCCCTCTATAGCCCGAAGTGTGTCATTCACTGGAAGCAGACTCTGCTCTTTCAGAGACAAGGAGGTTTTGAGGGCAGGTGATTCAGGGTGAACATGTAGCAAGTCCTTCGTTAGGAGGCCATTTTTGCATTGTGTAATTTTCTAAAACAGAACATTGAAAAAGCATTAGTAACTATAGATAATACGTGATCAACTATGCTAAGTGAAGAAAACCTGCTTTAAAAAGTGTTCCCCTTGTACATGATACACAGTTATAAACTCGGTAATGAAAAATCCCAATAGCTTAAAATTTATCAAGGAAAATGCTTCATTAAGTCTTTACATTTGTCAATCAAGTCAACCAGATTTGACTGGAAAGATCTCTTGGTTTTCACATGCCAGACGTGCACCTATTAATTAAGAGTTTAACAAGCAATCATTTTATAAGGAAGGGATGTAGAGAACATGCTCAGCCTGAAGTCACTATAACACAATGATCACACCTCATTCAGCTGAAGGTCCTGCTGACCATGACGAGATCCTCACAGGGTGTCGCTCACTAAGGGTCACCACGTGACCTTTAGAAGGTCACACAATCTTGTATTTTTTCTTTTTTTTTAAACCTAAGATTTCAAGTGCCCTTTGGCAGAGCATCATGCTCTCCCAAATCAACTGTCTCCAGACAGCTGTCTGTCTCATGCTGCCTATGTCTTGCCTTTCCTCGTCTGAACACTAACATGCACCCTACAGTTTACTTAAGCAGTCACCATTTTCTCATCTAAGAGACCATGAAAACCATCTGCCTCAGAGGCAGACAGGACAGTCTCCCTGAACAAAAACAACTGTCTAACACACATACATACATACATACATACATACATACATACATACATATATATACCCCCATACACCCCCCCACACACACACACCACACAATACAAAACACATATATATTTGTTCATCCTTTTTGGTTATATATGATGACAGAGAAATGATTACAGGAAAATCTTATTGTAGAGAGATATTTAATGTGCACATATAACAGAGCATAAAGATAACAATAGTAAGGTGGAAAAGAGAATAGGCCAGACAAAGCTATTTTCAATAAACCTAGCTGATGGGGATATCTTCTATACATATGTTTCTCTTATTGATTGATGAATAAAACACTGTGGCCAATAGGGCAGCAAGACAGGAGGGACTAGGAGATGAGAAGCATTCTGAGAAAGGGAGGCAGGAGCCAGCCAGAATCTTGATGCTGCTGGAGGAGTAACACCATACTAGGCATAATTAATATACGTCTCTGAGTGTTCATTTGGGGCTGACGCGGTTGTGGGTCCAGGCTGGTGGGAAAGAATGCTCATAACAAAATGGTGCCAGCAATGTGTGGCATGAATTTCCATGTAAACCTGACAAAAGCTTAAAAAGGGATTTTAGAAACAAAAGAATGGAGACAAGCACGGCTTCTTGGTAGCATTTTCTCGGGTGGTCTCTGTTTTGCTAGAGACAAGCAGAGACTCATGAGGCTCCTTTAAGGGAGGTTTCCTGACTCAGCATAAATGGGGGTGGGGGGTTTGGAAGGGGGATGGGACACACAGCAGGGCTTTTTTAAGAGGCTCCACTACCAAACAAAAATTGTATGTACAAGAAACTGGCAGCAGAAATGATCAGCATGCAGCATAGCAGATTTAGCTTTTACTCATCAAGATTTAAGAGTCAAGGCAGTGAGCACAGCTCCCAGTGCTGGTGGTAAACTTATGCCCGCCATATTGGGAAGCCAGCAGCTAAAACATCTGCTTTAATTTTAGCAATGGTGTTTAGCAGATAAAAGACTCCTGGCCAGAAAAAGATAAAGATATACAGTAAAGACAGATTCAAAAGGAAAAACCCTAAAGAAATACAATGTGTTTAAAAATATATGTAGGCTTATGAGAGAAAAAGAAACAGGACAAAGTAGTTAAAAGAAAGAGAGAAAGAGACAGAGAGAGAGAGGGAGGGAGGAAGGGAGGAAGAAAGAAAGAAAGAAAGAAAGAAAGAAAGAAAGAAAGAAAGAAAGAAAGAAACTGTGAGGTGGTTGCACACGCCTTTAATCCCAGCACTCAGGAGGCAGAGACAAGCAGATCTCTGTGATTTTAAGGCCAGCCAGGTGTACAGAGTGAGTTCAAGGGCAGCCATAGTTACACAGAAAAACCCTGCCCCCCAAAGTGAAAAAAATAAAATAAATAGAGTTATAATAATAAATAAATAAGCCTCATAAAGATGGAAATACATAGAGAGTCTGAATACTGTATGTTTTTGGGTTATCTTTGAATTTTTTGATTGCTGAGGAAGGAGCAACAACTTCTAAAAGATATTTGATTATAAATGGTGCTGGATTAATCCAACTTATATATTTTGAAAATGCTTTGACTTCTAAATTTAAGTATAAGGACATGTTACTTGGGAAAAGAGTTTCTTTTTTTTTTTTTTCACAGAAAATGAAAAGCTGTGGATTCCTTTCAGACTAATGTGGTTTGATGAAGCAAGACCCCCCTGAAGCAGTGGCCCAGGTGATACAACACTAAAACAGCTGAGACAATGCAGCTTTGCACACTACTACAACAAAGGCTTAGCCAGGTTTCTGTGTTTTCTAAGGATCTCCACAGTAATTTCAGTGCCCCCAAACAGCAGGAAGCAATTTGGAGAGAACAATGCCCACATTCCCAAATACTGTTTATAAATGTTTGTCTTCATTTAAATGGTATTGGTTATAAATGATTAGTGATCACAACCAATCTCTTTTTAAAGGAAAAAGGGGTATTATGATATAGAAATGAATACTTTGTATTGGAATGGATTTTCATTTATTGATACAAATTTAAGGTCAATTTTGTGAAATATATATTTCTCCTCTTGTTTAGGTATTGTGATTATATAGCTCATTTAAAAATGTAATGTATAATTAAGTTCAAGAATATATATATATATATATATATATATATATATATATATAAAACTTAGGTTAGTTAGATTTTCTAGATATATAGATAGACTTCAATTGGATAGGCATTCTTCAAACCTTTCAAAGACCTACAGAATGTGACATTTAAAATGGTTTAGGGTTTTTCATGGCAGTGAGACACAACTGCTCCTGGCAACACCACCAATTACTTCAGAGGAAGATAGGCATCAAAGAAACCCATTATGGAGTTTGCTTTTGACATGGCAAAACTAGCCATTTGGGTAAGAAACTGCTCTTGCCCAGATTGTTTGACTGTATGCTGTATAAACTGGACATGTAGGACCCACTGGAAAATGACTGCTGCACTTACAAAACAGTCCTGTAGGGTTCCTGCTTCATGGAAGAGTCTGCTGGACATTCTGCAGGACACCGAGAAAAATGACTGCCAAACTGCCAATACAGTTGGACAGTTTAAAATTTCCTGCTTCACTGAGAATTCTCCAGACACAGTAGGCCTGTAGGCTGAAGATGGATGCCCCACTTTACAGAAGAACTATGGATGACTGTCCAGGTAGCGAGATGTCTCTGTCTCTATACTATTCTTCTGTGGTCTTTGATGGAGTTGAAGACAGATAGTTATGGTTATGGTTTTCCTTAGTTATGATAAAAGATAAGTTACATATAAAACTTTAGACTCACAAAGATAGGATAGATAATAGAATATTTTCTTTAAATCTTGCTAAATGTTAATGGACTAAATATTGTAATTATTAGTTCTTGCTTAATAACTGTTTTATTATATACAATTTGACTATGTTAAAGTTAAAAACTTTTCTTTTTATTTAGACAGAAAAGAGATGATGGGGACGTCTTCTGTGCATATGTTTTCCTTATTGGTTGATGAATGAAACACTGTGGCCAATAGGACAGCAAGATAGGCAGAACTAGGAGATGAGGAGCATTCTGGGAAAGGGAAGCAGGAACCGGCCAGAGTCACAATGCTGCTAGAGCAGTAACACCATGCTGGGCACTATTAGGTAAAGCCATAGCTTCATGGCAATACACAGATTGATAGAAATGGGTTAATAATTAAGACAGAGCTAGCCAATAAGAAGCCCTAGCCAGTGGCCAACACTATTATAACTAATATAGTGTCCGTGTGCTTCTTTGGGGCTGGGAAGGGTGGCAGTACCTACCAGGCCAGAAACTTTCAGGTAACACCTAGCAGAGAATTAGTACCTAGTATATAAGGAACCCTGACAAATCAAAAAGAAAAAAAGCAAACAGGCCAAGAGAAAAGAGAGTACAATCTGGAAGTTGATTCTCAACAAAGGGAAACAAAATGCCCAACAGACTCTCTTCATCGAGGAAACCCAAAATAGAAGGCACTTCCATGCAGTAACTTAAAGGAGTATGTTTTCTTAGACAACTCAGTACTTACAGACTCTAGGTCTTTGATGTCTTCCTCTAACTGCTTGTTTTGC
Source organism: Cricetulus griseus (assembly GCF_003668045.3). Lineage (NCBI taxonomy): Eukaryota > Metazoa > Chordata > Mammalia > Rodentia > Cricetidae > Cricetulus > Cricetulus griseus. Next base: position 215,288,627 of record NW_023276807.1, on the reverse strand, counting down.
TCATTCATATTCATAATTATGTTCAATACAGACTGTCGAGGATGGAGTGTCCGATCAAACTGGTGATACATGTTTCTCCAAAACCTTTATGACAAAGAAGTTTTTATCAAACACCATTAGATGGAATAGTGAGCTCGGGATAGCTCAGTACAGAGGACTGAGAACAGCGCACATGACCTGTTCTAAGCTCTATAAACAACTGAAAGGAGTTCGCATACAGTAACAATGAGAACACAGAAACACCAACTGCTCTGATCTGATTAGCACACACTCTATATGGATTCCAAATATCACACTGTTCATAACATACACTGTTCATTAAAATCAAGAAAACAAGGTAAAAATGTGGGAATGCTATCTTCATTTGGTCATTATTATATACATGTATACAATGATCATGCTGCACCCCATTAAATGTTTCATTAAAATAATAATTTTAGGGGCTGGAGAGATGGCTCAATGGTTAAGAGTACTGTCTGCTTTTCCAGAGGACCTGGGTTCAGTTTCCAGCACACACATGAAGGTTCATAACCATCTATAACTCCAGTTCCCAGGAATCCAATGCCCTTTTCTGGCCTCCATAGGCACACACACACACACACACACACACACACACACACACACACACACACACACACACACAGTGCACATATACACACACAGGCAAAACACTCATGCAAATAATAAAAATAAAATAAATAGTATTTTAAAAGTTCTCAAAATTTGTTTGAGAAAAATCACATAAATGCTTCAATGGTGCTAACTTACTTAAAATTGAAAGAAACCGTATTTGGCTCCAAGACTGTCAAGCTCTCAGATTTGGAACTGTAGAGAGGATTTAAGTACTTCTGTTTGTCATCCAAAAGAAAAGGCCACAGGGAGTAAGTCTTCTCCTTCAACCTTAAAGAATAAGGACAACGTAAAAGTCTTACCCAGTGATACACAATAGTCTGCTAACTTCCAGCTGTAGACTAATAGCTCCTGTCTGAGTTCTACTTTCCCTGTGTTTTCGTCCTCACTTGTGATGTGTCTTGGAGCACAACACAGGTCAACCACTGTTTCTGACCCTTTTCTACTCAGGGGTTCTTCTTCTACACCAGGACTGCCCAGCCTCACAGCAGGACACTGATGCAGCTGTTTTGCCTTATGCTCACAACCCCATGCTGGGCCACGAGGGCTGTTACACAGGACAGAAACATTTCGGTGGAGGAGTTTGAAATGCCAGCTATGTGCTTGTCTAAAGTACATGGGTAATGGACAGCTGACTGTAGAGAAGGCATCTACACAGCTAGCAGGTGAGCCTAACAGACACTGCAGGCATGCCCCAGTCCCATGTGCCCTAAGATGACCCACAGATGTGTTCTAAGAATTACTACTAAGAAATAACCATTGTTACCTGGGCAGTGGTGGCGCACGCCTTTAATCCCAGCACTCGGGAGGCAGAGGCAGGCGGATCTCTGTGAGTTTGAGACCAGCCTGGTCTATAAGAGGTAGTTCCAGGACAGCCTCCAAAGGCACAGAGAAGCCCTGTCTTGAAAACAACAACAAACAACAACAAAAAAAGAAATATCCATTGTTATTTTCTTCTTCTCATTGTTTGAGGATATTTGGTACCAATTGAGAAGTTTTTCCTAAATAGATTTGTACCCCAAGAAAAATCACCTAGCCAATTATAATAAGCCATCATGACTAGAGCCCAAAGCTAATGTCACCTTGTTCTTCATCTGTTACTCCCTTTACACCTTTAGAATTTCCCATGTCTCCTCAGTTCTGCTGTCAGCTCTACTGGGAACATGGGCATATAGCTGTCTTCCATCTACAATCAGGGTCAGCCTCTCTATATGTTCTAGATTCACTGTTACTATAGAAATCTAACTCAGAATCCAAACCCCCAACCAAACACAAGTCGGTTACGAAAGAGCAGGTGAGGGAGGGGTCAAGTGCAGCACTCAGAGCTTGCATGAGGTCCCCATCAGGGGCACCTTACAGCCGCCAAAGCCAGCAGACTTGTTTGCCCTGCAGGGAGGAGAGCTACACACCACCATCTTACCCTAAGACAAACCCATAGTTTTATGTCTTCTACTGCTATAAAACTAGTGACCAACACTTTCTGAGAAACAAAACAAAGCGCCAAGGGAAATTTTAAGGGCATAGCAAAGCGTTCTAGTTCTGGGTACTGGCGCTCTCTCTCTCTCTCTCTCTCTCTCTCTCTCTCTCTCTCTCCTCTCTCTGTGTGTGTGTGTGTGTGTGTGTGTGTGTGTGTGTAGGTGGTAAGAGTTACTGGGCTGGCTACATATCCTACAGTACTTTTCTGGATACTATTATACCTCAAAATGTATTTTTACAATTACCTGGGAGGGCAGCAGATATTAGTAGGGTACTTTAGCTTCAAAAATATAGACAATAAACTCTGAAGTAAAATTTGATTATATCGCAGCCATGATTTATGGTGGGATGACCTGGGTGGTGTAGGAGGAAAAGGCCCATTTTCATCATCCACTTACTTGAGTTCCTCTCTTTCCTTCTGACAGTTCCCAAGGAAGTTCCCGAACTGGCATGAATGAACATGCTCGTGGATCTGAAGAAGAAACGCTTCGTTGAACTCAAAGGCTTGTGGGAACTGCTCAGTCAGATGCCACACACACTCCAAGAACTGAGTAAACACTGGTGAGACTTCCTTTGGGTCACCGTCCAAATGGCCACACCTAGCCCCCCCAGAAAGCACACGCTTTTAAAAATGCCTCCAAAAGAAGTTCACTGCTTAGGTACTGTAAACTTAAACACACAAAACTAATACATACATGCATCACATATGTAATGCAGGCATCCCCATTTGTAACCATCATTTTAGTGCACATCCGTAACCCCTGCAGGAGGACCAGAAATGCAAAGCCAGCCTTGCTACAAGGCTGTCTCTGTCTCAGAAAAACCTCAATGGCCATGAGAACTAACAGGCACTAAAAGAAAGAACTAACAGAGATATTAGGTCCAGCTTCATACAATTCACAGGTCCAGTTCTCACATCAAAGAGTTGTGCAAGTTCCAAAAGAGGAACACAGTGATACAATTTTGCAAAGATATAATTGCCACTCACCTCTCTGAAAATTTATGCCCAAATGATATCCAATCTTTTTCTATTAAAACCTGGTGAGAAAAAAGGCAAAACCAACTATATAACTATTTTCAACTTAAAAAAAAAAAAAGTCACGACAATTCTGCTAAGAACAGAAATTAAAAACAAAACAAAACAAAACAAAACAAAAACACTACAGGTAAAAACTGACCAGAACCTAGACTAGAGTGAGGGGTCAGAAGAGTGAAAATTCATACAAAGTGGCCTTTCGTCAAACTCTTCCTGTTGTACTTATTAAGAGCCCACCTGGTAAGGCAGAATTACATTTTTTATACATATAAAAATGACATCAAAAAGGCTAGGAAAAGCCAGCTATAACCCAGCACTCAGAGACTCAGGAAAGAGAACAGAAAATTCAAGACCTGTCAGGCTTCACAGGGAAACCCTGTCCTGAAATGGAGTTTAGACGAGGGGTTAAACCATTTGACTTATTTGTACATTTGTTTACAGAAACATAAGAAAAATGGTAAGACCCTGTCTCCTGGGAAATAAAACAAAGTCAATGAAAGTGCCAGCTTTTATTCAAATTCCAATGCTGCCGTGCATGACTCAGACTGAATTACACAGCTGAGTCTTCATGTCATGGATTCTCTACTAACTCCACCAAAATAAGAGATTTTTCTTTTTTTGAACCAACTTCTCACTATGAAGTCCAGGTTTGCCTGAATGCTCCATCCTCCTGTCTGAGCTTCCAAAGACCAGGAACTAAAGACATGCACCACCACAGCCAGTGAGAGAACAGATCCCTAATGTTTCCAGGCAGATCTGAGGTAACTTCTTAGTGCCTGACACACCTTATAATCTCATCACACGGTCACCAAGCATGTTCTTTGTCAAGAGGGTCATGTTTTTTGGCATCTCCAATGTTGTCTTAAATCCATTTAACATAGCAAACTGCTCAAGGACGAAGTTTCTGTACATTTACAGCTCTACCATGGATGACTTTGTCACCTCTACACTGGGACCGTGGGTGGGAATATGGATTTCATCCTGGGCTCTCTACCATTCTATCCATCCTAACTTAGTATCCTCTCGAGCCTGCTCCTCTACTTAGCTCAGACAAGAGCAGGTACCACCAGATGCTGACTCAGCAGCCTGGAAACTTGGGCAGGGCTCCTATCTTCCACTCCCATTCAGTCCATGACTAGTTTGCACTGGTCCTCCTTTGCCATTGTCCCCTGAACCTATCACCTTTGTCTACTGGTGCAGGCTCTGCTGCCTTCCTTCTACTCCACCCTCTTTCATTGACCTAATAGTTTCTATACTGGACCCTCAGCCTCCACCCCACTCCATTCTGACTTCAAGATGTCAAGATAACTTTTTACTGAAACATCTCTCATCAAGCTACCACTTGCTCTTTTTGTATTATATAATGGCTCTCATTGCCCAGAAGGGGAAGTACACGTCCCAGCATCATCTTCCTCAGGTTCTTACCCTAAAATTCCTATGCAGGAGGCTTACTCTCACACTCTCTCACGCATCACCTATATCTCCTAAAAGTGCTCTGCTGTGCTCCTGGTCATTTCTTATATGGCTCATCCAAATGCCTGGCAAATGAGCTAAAAATAACATTCCTCACTTATATTCAAAAAGAAAGCTTGAGGTTATTTTTTATTAGCACTATTTTCATGTAGTTTTCTTATTTCCATTTGGTTTGTTGTTATTTCCATTTGATTTGATATGATAATGGAGCCAAAGAACACTGCTGACCCTTGCTTGTCACAGGACACTGTTTAATAATTATAAGCTTTAACAGCTCTCTAATATCTGGTCATGTACTCACTGTGTATTTCTATGTGAAGTTTTGTTTTGTTTTTAGACAGGGTTCATGTAGCTCAGACTGATCTCAAACTGATAACATAGTAAAGGATGACCTTGAACTCCTGACTCTCCTGTCTTCATGTCCCAAATGCTATGCTTGAAGGCTCAGCTCAATATGCCTGGCTTAACAAGTAAAATTTGAAAGATAATCTAATCAAATACAAAATAGAAAATAAACAGAAGATGAAATCCTGCCCAGAAGAAAACTGTTCAACTAGAAATTTGGTTCCATAGACAGAAATGACACCAGGGTGCTTCACTTAACATCAGGGTGCTATAAATGAACATTCCCTCAACAAGATTTAAAGTTCACTACTGTAGCTTACACATTAATTTTGTTGGATAAAGATGTGGAAGAAAACATCAACAATTCTGTTATTAACACTTTAGGGCAGTGGGGTATGTGCATGTGTGCACAAGAGCGTGTGAACCTCTAGACCTGAAGTATTTTGCCAAGAAATGTGGCTCAACTGAGATCAGTCTAACTGCAGGCCCTCCGCTGCAGAAGCACTGACATCAAGGGCCCAAGGATCTTGAACCAGAGCTGTCCTTTGCAGGGTCAACTGCTTAGCAGACTCTCCCAGCTGCATGACCTTAGTATAAAGCTGTCTTTGGCTAAATTATTGGGTCCAATGGAATCAATCCTTACCATAAATCCTTTCATTGTCCTGTAGTAGGAATCCAACAAGAGCGAGCCGAGGGAACAAACCTGGGAAGTCCTATCCCACCCATCCGAACAGTGGACCAGTACACTTGCATTTTCAACCACTATTGCCTGGGGAGAAAAATGGCACACTCAGATTCCTGTAGAATACCCTTTACATAAATCAGCAAGGTTGCATACTAAAACCCACACCAGAAGATATACATTATAAAGGAGAGCTGGTCCTGCAATGACACCATTGCCACAGTAATTAAAACCACAAAAACGAAGCAAACAAACAAACAAAAAATGTTGCTTCTCAGTACATGGGGACTGTATGTGAGGTACCACTTCAAACTGAAGTGGACTGCATTAAAGCAGCAAAGAAGAGCAAAGGTTGTTTGAGCAGAAGAGACCTCTGTACCAAGGCTAAGTCCATTCCTTCCCAAACATAACCAACCCCAAACCAATGAGAGACAGTTACCTTGGCTAAGAAGATTGCAGCATCCAAAACAGCCTTTATATGGCGAAGCCATCCTGAGCTCTCCAAACCAGAGTAGAAATCATTGACGGAAAGCCCCTTGCTGCCATTCACTATGAAACAGGGAGGAAGGTTTCTTTGATTGGAATGGGGCTAGAGTTCCCACTCACCCTTTCAGGATACCAAAGGGAAGTGAGTTGCAGAAATTACATGTAGATAAATCATGGTATTAGAGGCTAAATAACGCTTTGGAGGACATTTTTCTGTCTTTCCTTATTTAGGCTTAAAAGAAATGTTCAATTACCTTTTAAACAGGTAATGCAAATGTTGAAATAGTTTATATTTTAATTTTTTTGAATTACATCATAACTAGGATGTACTGACTATTCAGTGATCTCTAAAAATAGTGATCTATAAAACCATTAGAGCCGCACAGATAGAGAAGCCACCACACAAAACGGGATGACTGAGCACCTGAAATGTGGCTAAACTGAAGTGAGATATAAGTTTACAAACGTCACTGATTTCTAAGACTTGATGACAATACAAGATCCAGTTGGTTGTGGTTGCACATACCTGTAATTCCAGCACCTGAGACACTGAAGCAAGAGGGTCAACATTTCAAGGCAAGTCTTGGCTACAGAGTTCATTCAAGGATACCTTGCATTAAATAAAACCCTTCTCAAAAAGCTATGAGCAAGCAACTGAGTGAGAGAGAGAAGTGGGGGCAGGGAGAAGGAACGAGATGGAGAATGGGGAGAAGAAAGGAGAAAAGAGAGGAGGATGGCTAGAGAGGCTAGTCCATCCATGAGTTTTTATACTGACTACATGCTAAACATAATTCTTTTACTATATTAGGTATATCACCAATACCAAGCCCATGTTATCTTTCCTTTTTGAGTGTAATAGACAGAAAATTCACAGCCCTATGTAACTATCACTACATCTCTATCTCACAGAGTTTTCTAAAAGGTGTGCAATAATCATACCTTCCAGTAATTTCTGAAGGCTGGATCTCATGACATGAATATTTTCTATTCCAACAAACTGAAATCTAATATTAGAATAGTTGTCTTCATTTTCATAACCTTTTCCGGCTGCTCTGTTAGCCATTGCATTCAGCTAAAATTCAAAATTTTAGAAGTTTACAATCAAAGTATTTTTATCTTTAGTTTACCAAAATGCCATAAAAACACTAAGTCACACTTTATAGGCAGGAGAACATATAAAGAAACCCATCAAAATTACACAAGCTACTATTTTTTAACAAGCAAAACTGCCAAGTCACCAGCAGTGAAGAAGGGCAGTGTGCAGGGAAGTGTGGCTGTCACACAGAAGAAAGTCTAATCCAGCAGACTTTGAAAACTCAAGAAGATACTTCTCATCAGCTTTCCACATTTCTCTAACAACTCAGTTAAAAAGAAAGGGATGGTTTCTATCTATATCTAGATGTGGAGATGGGCAGAGCTGGAGAGCTCAGTTTACGGAATCAGACTGTGAGACCAAACCACAGGGGCCCTGAGAGGCAGATGTGAACAATGGCTCTATGCTATGAAGCTTGCCCGGGGAGACAGTGCTGAACCTCAGCTGTGTTGTGTATCTCAGCTGTGTTGTGCACAACACCATCCACCTGCCTGGCACAGCTCCAAGAATTGTGCCTAAGATAAACTGTTTTCCTAAGGGAAAACAGACTGTGGACTGATAATAGGCCCTTAGGGTTCAGCTTGCTGGTTTTTTTTTTTTTTTTCATACAGTAATGTTAATATAATTACTATTCTTTTCATAAGGGTCTGGATGAAGAAAATGACCTAAGCTGGGTGAAAATAACCTAAGTTGAATATGCCTTGTGTTGGTAACAAGTACAGGTAAATTGTACCCACTGACTCAATAGTTATCAGCATCTATGATGACTGAAGTAAAATTAAAATACGGCTCCACATCAGCACCACTTAATTTTAAACATACAAAAGCAAGTGAAAAAAAATCAGTATTTTCTGTATTAATGACAATTATATAAATAAAAACTATTAGGTTTTCAGCTACAAATCACAGTCAGACCTTATCTTCAAAGCATACATATTATAATCATCTTTTACATCTAACATTGCTTAAAAGAAATCGTTAGATTACAAGCCTCCAGTAACAAGAGAACACAATTTATCTTATGAGACACCACCAACTCTTGAGTCCTGAGAAGTCTTTTATATTTAACAAAACAAAAGATTATCAATACCAATTTGTAATTGTAATACTTTCTAATTTACTGGAATTACTCTCATCTTGCGTATTTCCATTGTTTTTTGTGAGATTGCATAGTGATGGAGAATCACTCTGATACACTATGGTTCCTTTCACAATGCTGCCTAAAATCGCTTGTGTTCTATAGTGCTCACTCGCTTTTTCTCATCGCTTTCTCTTATTTTCTCATCATTCCAGATTTTTGAAGAAATCCTCACTATAATTCTGCCAATGTCCTTTTGTGTATCCCACCAGCTCTGCATGCGATGCTATAACAGAAATCAAAATAGAGTTAGCTGTCACCACTGAAGACTGTAATTACTCTAATTTCAGGGTCCTATGTGAATCAGCTCTCTGCTGTGCATATAAAAAGAAGCACAGATTTGGATTCAGTCCCAATGACAAGAATTTAGACTTGGACCACAGATACCAGGAGAGCAGCAATTTCCTGTTCATTACAGTTCTCTAGTTCAGTGTTTCCTACATTAAATAATTGTTTCCTCTAGTATTTAGTCTTTCAAATTATGGCCAAATTATTTTAACATGAAGTGTTTTGTCAATTAACAGTTTTAGTAACAAAAAGAGTAATAAGCTGGGTATGGTGATGCATGCCTATAATTCCAGCATTTGGGAGGTAGAGTCAGAATGGACCAGGATCCTTAGCTACACAATACAAATGCTTCATGAAACCTTGTCTCAAAAAAACTAATACAACAACACAAAAAAAAAAAAAAGAAAAAGAAAAATGGAAGGAAGAAAACAAAAGGGGGAAGGTATTAAGACTTAATACATCTTCAAGAGTTCCAGAGTTCCTTATGTGGCATGGCGGCACACATATTTCACACATCTTTAATCCCAGTACTTGAGAGGTAAAGTCAGGAAGATCTCTGTGAGTTCTAGGCCAGCCTGGTCTATATAATGAGTTCCAGAACAGCCAGAGCCACACAGTGAGACCCTATCATGAAAAAACAAAAATGAAGTAGTTCCAAATGTGTGTGTATAGCTATGATATATATATATATTCACATATATATATTCATATATATATATATATATATATATATATATATATATATATATATATATATGAGGAGACAGAAGAAATCATGCCCTAGGGCACAGAGAACTGGTCTCCTAATTGGTATCCCTCAGAGGACTGACTTGATTTTCTCCATAACATTATTTATTAACTTAAAACTACAATTCAGGTATGTTATATCTGGGCAAATACATTTATTCCCATCAATTAGAGACATATACAATAAAGGTAACAGACTGCATGGTACTTGGATACATACCTTGGGCCTGGTATCGACAACATACATGTAGTGGTTTCCCGAGTTGGCTGTACTAATGGCTTTAAGCAATTTCTCATCCTCCAGGCACCTGGCACTGAAGCCTGACAATGGCTGACTACATCGACAAATGGCAGCCTATTTTAAAAAGACAAACCAGTTTATACAAAGATCTGGATCCTTTTCTAAGCTTTTAAAGTGTTAAAATCAAATACACTGTGTTTTAAAGTCAGCAAGAAAATTAGAAGACATTAACTTTGAAATATTATTTGATTTAAATCCTGTCAGAATCTACATGCTGTCTATACTTCCTGTGGTGGTTTGAATGTAAATGGCCCCCATACTCATAGGGAGTGGCATTATTGGAGGAGTGGCCTTGATGGAGTAGGTGTGGCCTTGGAGGAAGTGTGTCACTGAGAGAGGGCTTTGAGGTTTCAGATGCTCAAGCCAGGCTCAGTGTCATACTTCTTCCCATTGCCTGCTGATCTAGAGGCAGAATTGGCTCTCAGCTCCCTCTCCAGCCACAGGTCTGCCTGCATGCCACCTTGCTCTCCACCATGATAATGGTCTAAACCTCTGAACCTGTAAGCCAGCCCCAATTAAATGTTTTCATTAATAAGAGTTGCAGTGGTGATGGTGTCTCTTCACAGCAATACATTCTAAGACACTTCCCAATATTCTCTTTTCCTAAGAAACTAAATATTTCCATACCTAGCTTGTATACACACACACACACCAAAGTTAAATTAAAAACACCAAGGTCCCAAGAAGCAGCATTTGGTCAACTGTCTATCAAGGAGAACACACCTGTATTTCAGGTTTTGTATGAGCTACAAGATACTTTCAGCTCAAGTTCAAGTCAAGAAAGATGGGCTAGCATTACACAAGGAACAGGAAATTCTAATATGCTACTGAACATAGGTGCTGGGAACGAACAGAACTAGAGTCCTCTAGATGAGCACGAAGCACTGTTAACCACAAGTCATCTCTCCCACCCTTAACAGGAACTTTTAATTAACATCTTGAGCTGGAAAGACAACTTAGTAGGTCAGAGCACCTACTGTTCTTCCAGAGGACCCAGTTTCGGGTCCCAGAACCTGCATGGAGACTCACAACCTTTAGTAAGTCCAGTTCCAGGGGATCCAATAGGCACCGGGCACATACCCACTTCACAGACATACATTCAGACAAACACCTATCCATGTAAATAAAATTAAAATATAAATTAACAGCACCTGAAATTTTATTTCTCTACTTAACATCAGAAAGTGAAACATAAAGATGAGAAAAGAAAACCTAAGAGGAGGCATATCTATAAAAAAGGAATCAGTGACTTATTTTTTTACTATATTTTAATTCCTTAAAAAACTTAAAAGCTTTAGAAGCATCTCTCTCTTTTCAATCTTATCCATAGCACCTCCAGCTTAACTCTACAGAAACATTCCAATGGAGTATCACTGGGGGAAAGCATTATAAGTACATGTCTCTACAATTTACCTGCACACACAAAATACAACCCCCAAAATTATAATGGCGGAAGGAAATGAGAACTGTTATATTCTTTTTAATATTCAAGAGTTCTTTCCAACTGGGCAGGGGTGGCACACCCCTTTAATCTGAGCACTTGGGAGGCAGAGGCAGGCAGATCTCAGTGAGTTCAAGGCCAGCCTGATCTACATAGTGAGTTCCAGGACAGCCAGGTCTGTTACATAGAGAAACCCTGCCTCAAAAAAACAAAAATAAACAAGTAGGCAAATAAATAAATAGATGAGTTCTTTCCTATTTATCTGAAAAATGTTTTTAGTCAGTTTTGTATTTCTGGATGTGGTACTCTAGTTCTCAGAGCATAAATAAGTTTCTTTGTTGTTGTTGTTTTAAAGGAATGTTCTCCATGCCTCTTATACCTGTTGTCTCATCACTAAGGAGACCATAGAGTATTTGTAGCCTATCTTTCCAATAAACAATGTATGCTAACAGGGTGTGTCCAAGGTGGCCAGGGAACTCCCTACAGTTTAAGGTACTAGAAGTAAACTAGAAACTTCTGTTTAAAATTTACCTGAACAAAGTTCTAACAAATACAAGGTGTTTGAGGCCACCAGGACAAGTGTGGACAAAGAAATGCCAACAGAGGTGAGGTGACATGTGCAGTAACAGCAGACTGACAACAGGCAACTGGTTTGGCAGAGGACGTGCCTACTACAGGAAGGAGCAAGGGGAATCTATCAGCAAGGTCACAGTTGGCACCTACAGGAGCAGGGTGTGGCTGAAAACACAAGTGGCTAAACACACATAAAGTAAGTTGTGCTCTCCAGACCTTTCTTCCTTGGACACAAAGTTTTTAGTCTACAAAGACAGTTAACATCAAGATTGGACCCAGCAATGGATGGGAGTGAAGCCTTAGAGTTCCCTAAACAAGAGGATAAAATATAATCTACCCTTGCCAGGCATTGGTGGCACACACCTTTGATACCAGCACTGGGGAGGCAGAGGCAGGCGGATCTCTGTGAGTTCAAGGCCAGCCTGGTCTACAGAGTGAGTGCCAGGATAGGCTCCAAAGCTACACAGAGAAGCCCTGTCTCAAAAAAAAAAAAAAAAAAAAAAAAAAAAGCCATATACATGCACACACACACACACACACACACACACACACACACACACACACACACTCACTCTACCCAGCAGAATATGAGCTCCCAGCACCCTTCCTAACTGTTACATCACACAACGTCCTTTTGCTGATGCATCAGCAAAAGCACACTGTGAGGAAGCGATAGCAGAAAAAATAGAAAACGCAAAGGCATTCAACTTCAGGCATGAACATGAGGAGAGGGAGAGGCACACAGAATTCCTTAAACAACAAAAAACAAACAACAAAAGCCTGTCTGCTTGAGAGCTATTGACACCAAATCAGACAACAGAAAATTAACTAAAGGAATTCAGTAAAGAGAAAGAACCCTTAATGTCAAAACACGGTCTCACAAATAAAGAACCTAAGAGTTGGATGGGAAATACAGCTAAGAACTCTTCCAGAAAACAGAAAGACATGGAAAGCAGGAAGGAAACCTGTAGAAATAGAGGATTACACTGCAAGCCTAGCTGCCCACTAACAAAAGCTAAAAAGAAAAAAATGCAAAGAAAATTAAGAGAAAAGAAAACACTGCATTAACAGAGAAGTATCTTCTCCAAGATGAGATCAGAGTTTCTGGGTAGTCTGTAAATGACATACCAAGGTACATCACTGTGAAATTCCTGAACCCAAGAAGAAAGCCTTCTGGGTGAGGAAGGGAATATGTTAAAAAATCAGTTTACAAAGGCTTGAGAGCCAGAAATGGCAAGGCACTCAACGCACCTGTGTGGAAGCTATCTCTGAACCTCAGTCATCAGCAAAGCCTGCCTTTACGAGCTTGTGAAGACACACTTAACACAGCGCCTAGGCGATCCCTACTGTGAGGAAGCTGGGAAGGTAAAGTGCCCATGGGGTGAGAGTGACGCTCAGGGTAGAGAGGAGACCCTGGATTCCAGTGCCAGTCACACGTGTGTGCAGACACACAGAAGAGCAAACCCTGCCACCACTTCAGTGTGGACAGTGTGGACATGCTTCCTCTACCTGCTCCTTCCCACATGAAGGGCTCACACTGTTCAGAAAGAGCCCAGATGCGCTGGGATCTCGTCCTGCTTTCGGCACCTGTCTTGGCACAAGCTAGCTATCCAATCTAAGTGCTCATAGGACTAGAGCCAAACTACAGAAAGAAAACAGCTATCTAGTCACTGGTCCAATCTCTCTAAGTGCTCTTAGAACTAGAGGAAAACTACAGAAAGAAAACAGCTATCTATTCACTGGTCCCATTCTTAAGGAATTTCTGGAAGAGAAAGGTAGGAAAGGAGAATTTCAGGGTAGTTTTCTTTTAAAACTTCAAAAATAATAGTGAAAAGTCAGCATGTCTGTTATCAACATTATAATGGCAAACCTGTGAAGTAAAAGCTAGTATTTATTCAATGCCCAGTGTGGTGGCATATACCTTTAATTCCAGAACTCAGGAGGCAAAGGCAGGTACATCTCATGAGTTGGAGGCCTGTTTAGTCTACATAGTGAAACTCTACCTCAAACAAAACAAAACATTAGTACTCTTCCAGAGTGTTGCCTGAGTTCATTGTACCTACAAAATCAGAGAAGTCTCTTACCTCGGTGCCCTGCCGGCAGTAGGACAAGACTGGAAGTCTGCCCTTGCTCCGGAAGTTGGAGCTGCCCATGATCATTGGCAGGATGGCTGACTTTGGAACGTATAGTTCTCTTGGGTAAGTCTCACAGACCTGGGAATATCAAATGAAAGTACTTAACTCCAACCAAAAACCATGAGGCCAGTGGCAGCATGTGGATCTTCATGTCACCCTCCATTCCTTCAGATACAACCCCCCAGTCTCATCCCCAACTCCATAGCATACTTTCTGCTGTGGCTGCCCCTCTATGCCCCATTCTCAGGGGACTAATCAGATCCTGTTGGAACACCCTGCTTTCCTCCCTCCTGTGGACTCGCTCATCCCCCTCCTCAGTCCATCCCCATTCCTAAGTGTCAGCTCCCAATACCTAGAAATACATTTTACCTTTACCCCCAGTGACCACACCTATCACCATCTCAGATAAATTTCCTACCAGGCAGCACACAGCCGCCACACTCTAAGAACCAGAGAAGAAAAAGAAACCAAGCAACAAAACACCCACCCAAAAGACAAGACCAGATATCAGCACCAACAATTACAACAACCCCAAATCAAGATGGATAGATGCCAGAGTGAAAACACATTAACAGCCAGGGCAATTTGTCTCCACTAGAGTCCAGCAAACCTATCACAGCAGGCCCTGGGTATTCCAACATACCTGAAGCACAAGAAAAAGACTTTAAACAGACTTTGTGAATACAATAGTGGTCTTCTAAGAGGTAATGAATAAATCCCTTAAAGAAATCTATGAAAAACACAAGCAAACAGTTGAAGGAAAAGAATAAAATTGATCAAGACCTGAAAATGAAAATAGAATCAACTAGGAAAACCCAAACTCAGAAAAGTATGGAAATGAAAAATTTAGGAACTCAAACAGGAACCACAGAAATATAAGAGATGGAAGAGAGAACCTCAAACATTGAAAACACAATGAAGTGGATATATTGGTAAAGAGTATGTAAAAGTTAAAGAAAATACTGGCATAAAACATCCAGAAAACCTGGGACACTATGAAAAGACAAAATTCAAGAATAGGAATACAGCCGGGCGTTGGTGGCGCATGCCTTTAATCCCAGCACTCGGGAGGCAGAGGCAGGTGGATCTCTGTGAGTTCAAGACCAGCCTGGTCTACAAGAGCTAGTTCCAGGACAGCCTCCAAAGCCACAGAGAAACCCTGTCTCGAAAAACCAAAAAAAAAAAAAAAAAAAAAGAATAGGAATAGAGGAGGGAGAAGAAACCCAGATAAGGGGCACAGATAATATTTTCAACAAACAAAATCATAGAAGAAAATTTCCCTAACCTAAAGGAAATGCCTATCAAAGTACAAGAAGCATAAAGAACACCAAAAAGACTGGACTAGGAAGGAACGTCCTCTCAGCATATAATAAAACACTAAACGTACAAAACAAAGGAAGAATATTAAAAACTACAAGGGAAAAAGAGTAAGGAACACATAAAGGTAGGCCTATTAGAATTACATCTGACTTCTCAATGGAAATTCTAAATGCTAGTAGAACTTAAGACTCTTAAGAGACCACAGATGCAAGCTAAGACAACTATACCCACCAAAACTTTCAATCACCATAGGAGAAAATGAAGACATGCCATGATAAAACCAAACTTGAACAATATTTTCTCTACAAATCCACTCCTACAGAAGCTGGGTGTTGGTGGTGCACGCCTTTGATCCCAGCACTCAGAGGCAGGCGGATCCCTGTGTTTTGGATGCCAGCCTGGTCTACAGAGAGAGTACCAGGATAGGCTCCAAAGTTACACAGAGAAACTCTGTCTGGGCGGGGGGGGGGGGGGAGGTGCTAGAAGGAAAACGCCAACCTAAAGACAACTCACACCCAAGAACACATGGGGAATGAATGATCCCAGACTAGCAAAATCAAGAGGGGAAGTGTGCATGTACACATAACCATACATGCATGTCCATGCATAAGAGTGAGCATACACACACCACCACCACTGCTGCCACTGCCATCATCACCACCATCACCATCACCACTAAAATGTCAGGAAACAAAAATAATTGGTCATTGATATTTCTCAATATCAAAGGTCTCAATTCTCCAGTAAATAGACAAAGACAAAGTAAAAGAATGGATTGGTAAACAGCATTCATCCTTCTGTTGCATCCAAGAAACACACCTTAGCATCAAGGATAGACATCACCTCAGAGTAAAAAAATGGAAAAAGATATTCCAAGCAAATGGACCTAAGAAGCAAGCAGTGTAGCCATCTTAATATGTAGCAAAACAGACTTCAAACCAAAACTATCAGAAGAGATAGGGATGGACACTACATATTCATCAAAGGAAAACCACATCAATAGTGCCATTGCAAGGGCACTCAAGTTCATAAAAGAAACATTACTATCTTAAATCACATATTGACCTCCACACACTGATAGTTAGGACACTTCAATACCTACTCTTACCAACAGACAGGTCATCCAGACAAAATCTAAACAGAGAAAGGCTGGAGCTAATGGACATTGTAAACCAAATGGACGTAACAGATTATTTATAGAACATTTCATCCAAACACAAAAGAATGTGCATCTCAAAATTCTCCAAAATTGGCCAAAGCAAGTTTCAACAATACAGAAAAATTGAAATAATGCCTTGCATCTTATCTAACCACCATGTTAAAGTTGATATCATCAACAGAAATAATAGAAAGCTTACAGACTCATGAAAACTGAACAACTCAAGACCTAATATAAAGTGGCTCAGGAGAAATCACAAGACTTTCTAGAATTGAATGAAAATGAATACACAACATACCCAAACTTATGGGCGTTGCAGGATATTTGATCACACTATGAACCCCAAGATTACCTTATTTTCTGGAAAAACCTGCCTCTAGCTGTGGTATGATCCTAGTACATGCCTTTAATCTAACAGTTTTCTGTTTATTGTTAACAGGATTAAATAAAATCAATCATATGTCAAGAGACAGAGCAAGCAACTAGTTGACTGGAAGTAGCAACAGAGAGTAGGAGGTGGGGCAGGAAGATGGATAGAGAGATGTACAGGAAGTAGGAGGGAGGAACTTTTGAGTTTGGAGGTCCTTTCTGGTTTGGAACAGCGGAGGAGGAAGGTCAGCTGGCTGCTTTTTCTGCCTCTCTGAGCTATCAGGTTTTCACCCTAGCATCTGGCTCCTGTGTCTTTAATGGTAAAATGAAAGATAGAGGCTTAGTTAAAACAACAATTGTCTCCCTACATGGACACAACCAGGTGGTGGTTGTGGGAGTGTAACTGTGCCTCAGATATAAAACAACATATGGAACACAATGAACGTGGTTCTAAGAGGCAAGTTCATAGCACTGAGCACCTACATAAAAAAAAATGGAGAGAGTAAAAAAATTGGACACTGGGCAGTAGCGGGGCATACCTTTAGTCCCAGCACACAGGAGGCAGAGGCAGGTGGATCTCTCTGAGTTCGACTGTGGCCAGCCTGGTCTATGAAGTGAGTTGCAGGATAGTCAGGGCTACACAGAGAAACCCTATCTCATACCCTCCCCACCTCCCACACAAAAAAATAGGGCAGAAACTATGAGGCTAAAAAGAAAACAAAAAAATCCCTTTAAAATATTTAAAGAAGTTAAGAGCAGCACACCGTTCTTCAGACAGCTGGAACCCTGCCACATGCTGCACTCTGCAACTATTTTCTGGCCTGCCTGCTCCAGAGGCTGGCCTACCTTGTACTCTCGGTTGGCATCACACAGTTTCCATTTCCCATTAGGCACTCCCATCCTCTCATATTCCTTGGCAAGGTCAATGATCTCCCAACCCTTCAGTCGTTCGGAATCATTTTGTTTGGGATTGTAAGAAAATGCATAGAGATCTTCATATTTTCCTGTAAAACAATAAAAGTCAATACAATGTCATTTATAAGGCAGTGGACTACAAACAAAACTAATTTTCATGATTTTTCCCTCCTTTTTTTCTTCTAAATTTTAAGAGGTAGCCAAGACATGAATATACCTGAATCTAGTATTTTCTAAGTTCCATAAAACAAATGACTGTAGCTAAAGGCATATGTATAGACCTTAAAGTGAACCATCACGTGGGTTCTGGGAACCAAACTCAGGTCCTCTGGAAGAGCAGACAGTGTTCTTAACCACTGAATCATCTTCTCCAGACCCAGAATTAGCCATTCTTATAGGTCAGTATGGATCCAAACCAACAAGGATGTCAGCTCATAACCATCTTTGTACCTTGGTTCCACCTAGGACAATGGAATGTATCAGGCTCTGTGTGCTCCGACAGAACACGGACCTGCTCTTACTTCATTCATTCACCAGCTAAACCACTCAACTGAAATCCATACAAACAAGTAATCTAAGTCATGCTGGGGACAGAAGCCTTCAGAGCCCCAGGCTTGTGTAATGGTAAGATTCATTCTTAGGGCACTTATCCCTCCTTCCTCCATCTACTAAGATGGGGACCCACTCCTGTCTCTGGCGCATCTACTACCCTAGCCACTGCTGCCAGAGGGCCAGGCCCTTCTGTGATTTTCTATTTAGTAATACCTCTTTCATTAACAGAGAAAACCCACATTTAAAAAAGACAAAAAACAAACAAAACAGTGAGCAACTAGGGAACTAGGTTGGTCAGTAAAGTGCTTTCTATGAAAACAACAGGACCTGAGTTCAACCCCAGCACCCAGGTAAAAGGCCAGCTGAGGTAGCACATGGCTGTAATTCCAGTGCTGGGGAGGGGAGGACAGGGGGCTTCCGGGGCTTGCAGCCAGCCAGCCTCACCTAAACTGGCAAGTCCCCGGTCCCAAATGACTGTCTCAAACAACAAAGCAGATGACCCCTAAGTAAAGACACGGGACCCTGGCCTCCAGACACACATGTACACATCTGCCGGCACATCTGCACACACACACAAATACATATACAATGTGGTACTTGCCTATCCAGAAAGTTAGAGTGTTAATATAATCTAAGACAACTTCAGGCTGTAATATAAAAGCCTTTCTTTACATTGTTCCTTCATTGGACACCATTCTTACAGTTCAAAGCAGTAGTTTCTATTATTTCTAAACCATTGTGGGGCATTTCTAGGCCACTGAGGGGGTTAACAATACATACAGCCTAACTATAACATAAAGATGAAATAATAACACCTGAAAGTGTGCTGGAAAACCCATCTCAATTGAGTATGAGAGCTCTAGCTCTCTAAGAACAGCATACCTTGTTTTGACAGTTGCAGCAGAGAGTTGTAAATATCATGGCAGTCTCTTTCCCTGGGAACAATGAAATGTACAATCCTGAAGTTCTTGCACTGAATTACGAGCGGACATCCAGAAGTGGTCAGGGCAAGCTTCTCCACAGAGGCAATATGGTGGTGTAGTATCTACAGCATAAACAAATGTCCTAGTTAGCAACACACAAGGCGATGGCATACGGTCTTCTCCAGAGTATAAAAATGTGAAGGCTCAAATAAGCCTCAAATGTTATATGCTAGCACACTTAACACATATCAATGCTTGATGCTTGAGCCAAGACTATGTTGTCATTTTTGTTAGTTTCTCTATGTTGGTATATGCTGGCTGGATGAGGGGGTTGGGCCAGAGGCCAGCAGGAGAGTGCCTGCCCAGCATGTACAAGGTCCTGTTTCGCAATCCAAACACTACAAAAGTTTTAATTAATTAATGTCTACCAAGTGTATGAATAAAAAAGTCTCACTACATATTTGGCTTGATGGGCATTTGAAAACATAAAATTTATCATCCCCAGTGCTCTTTCTCAATACCATTTCTAATCACTTAAAATATCTAAAGAAAACATTTTTGGAGAACAGGTTTTAGGTTCCTGAATGATAAAAACGCAATCACAGAAGAGATCCAGCAGTCGTAAATTAACTTTAAAAGGAAGCATCCTGTTTAGTAGGTTATTTTTATATCTGTTTTCAGTGGAAAGGAGAGGGATGGAAAACTATATGTGTGCTATGTAATTATGATTATATTATGTTAATATTTCTAAGTATATTAACTGTACATATTAAACCTAAGGCTGACATGCAAGATTAAACACATAAAGGTAAAGCCTTAATGAGATAATGTGTCCATGAAAACTGCACTAATGGTTCATGCACACACAGAACTCATACTTACGGAATAAATTCCACTAACGTTTGCACTAATAGGCCTAGTGCAAAAGTTGTTCATAACCACCTAACAGTGCCATCTCCATAGAGAACTAGGGATAATAACCTATAAGATAGGTGAATTATAGATAATACTGTATCTTTATTAGGGTCCCAATTAAGACCCCATATCATTTTCAGGAGAGTGACAAAGGGGCCTGACATCACGTGAGTGTAAAAGAATGCCTATCCGTACAGTGAGAAGAGGGCCCAATGTCAAAAACTAGAACCACAGTGCTCCCATTGTGCAGACTCCAGGAGAGACTAATGGGATACACTGCTAAGACTGCAGGAAAGATGAGAAGAGAGGATAGGAGAGGGGAGGGGAGGGGAGGGAAGGGGAAGAATGGAGGGAAGGGGAGCTGGCATGGCTTTGCTGTCCCTCAACCTGCAAGCACTTTACCTTACTTGCTGCGTTCATATATCAACGACAGCCAGCTCTACAAGAGAAAATGAAAGCCTTCATACTCTGAGCTGTACCCCAGGGGTGTGTGAGTCCCTGTCCTGGGAGGCAAACAACCTCTCATCTTGGTTCTACTGCTCAGAAATGGGTAAGAACAGCTGGGATTTACTGAACTGCTACTCTAACACAGGCTTTATCTATTTTCTCTTACTTAATATTCACAAAAGTGCTCCATGATGACAGATACTGTGCCCTTTTTACACAGGTGTTAAGCAGAAACACTGGGTATGCCTTTCCCTTCCCTTCTCTCCTTGCAATAATCCAATCTTCACCAAGATACCAAAAATGTCAGAAACCAGCTGGGTGTTAGTGGCACACGCCTTTAATCCCAGCATTAGGGAGGCAAAGGCAGGCAGATCTCGGTGTGTTCGAGGCCAGCCTGGTCTATACAGCGAGTTCCAGGACAACCTCCAAAGCAATACAGAGAAACCCTGTCTCAAAAACAAAAAGAAAAGTCAGAAACCTGCATTCACTGCCTTCCATTCAAATAGGTGTTTCCAAATGTCCCAATATCCCAACACTCAACAAATGGAACGTTGTCAAGGTCACCTGGGTAAAACTCCCTGCTAAAAGGAGAGAATGCTGAAGAAAGCCCCACGCCCACCCCCAGCCTTCAGATGCCTGTTGGCATTTTTGTCTGATAGTAACCTAGTCACAGTAGGAAGCACCCAACCTGCAAGCAGCAGAGCCAGTCTCTGAGCCAGTGCTGCACCACTGCACTAAGTCCCCTTTATTACTCTGCCCGGACTGTGTGACACTGTCTGTGTCAACATATCCCTTGGCTTCAACTTCTGCACCTATGAAATGGGGATCACAAAACCTGACAGGATCGGGGCTATAAGAAATGTGGCCGAGACACTCCCTCTGGAGTATGCCATCCCTTTCCTGTATTTCTACTTAGGGTGTAATTTGCATTTTCCTTATTTATCATTTGTTTCTCCACACTGGAGTATCTCCATGAGAACAGAAGTTTTATGCTAAGACTGGCTATTATTTCCAAAACACCTACAATAGTGATATGAAAACACAGCAGGTATTCAGTAACTTTCTGCTAAAGGAATGAGTGAATAAGGGAAGAAAAGGCATCCGGTAGTCATGACAACCTTGAAGAACAAGCTGAGAGGACCAGCAATCTGAAATATCAACACATACAAAAAGCTACTGTTAACAAAGAAGTGAGACAGGTAAAGTGTAGCTGATATGTGAAGACAGCAGGGCAGGCAGCTCAACAGCAGCCCCCACATACACAGAAGCTTTAATCATGAGAGAACTGGGTCCAGTGACAAAGGGAATGAAGCAGCCAATAAATGGTATCAAATAAATGGATGTCAAACCATACCCCTAAGCCTTTCCTAGATGTTAGGTTAAGAATTGACGTGTGGACAGTAACACTTGAAAGCTTCAGAAAAGAAACCACAGAAGCCGCTTCCTTATACTGACACACAGGATGGCTTCTTAAGTGTGCTACAAATGAAGAAAACCATAAAAGGTAAAACTGAAAAATCTGTTAAAAATGTGAACTTTAGTTAAAAGACATGTACACAAAAGCATACAAAAGACTAGCTGTAACTGGGAAAAGCCAATGATGACACACAATCTGATAAAGCATCCAAACCCAGAACTCTTTATAGACTCAGAAGTCAGAGCTGGGGGTGTAGTTCAGTGGTGGAATGTTTGCCTTGCACAGTCAAAACCCTTCTCTAGCACAAAAAAATTAAAATAAATTCTAAAAGTCAATAAATAGAAATAAAAAGGAAAGATAATCCAACAGAAAGAAAACTTAAGAGCCAAAATATCCACAGGGATGACACCTCTGGACTCAGCAAGTTGTCATGCCAGTTGCTCCTCTGAATTAGATAGGCAGAGGTCTTTAAGGTGGCAATGCCACTGTTGCGGAGGAAACAGGAAAACCTAACACTTCACTGAGAGGAGTAATCTGAAGCAGCCTTTATGAAGGAATAATATGAAAGTTTAAATATGCATTTCTACAAGACCTAGCAATGTCTTCTCACTCCCAGGAAAATGTCTAAGAGAAACCCCAGCACTTATGTAGAAAGAAATGATTTTGTGAAGCTGTACTCTCAACATCACAGGATTGGGGGCATCAACACCTTCATCCCAGTAAAAAGCCCAAGCTTAACTTTGGCTCTCCCCACACTTCACTGCTAATAATCTACTGACTACATGTATTTCCTGTACTATAAGCCATTAACATATTTTATGTTATACAGCAGACACAGGGAAAGTACATGAGGTCCCTGGGCCATCACTTTTACTGCACTGTGCAATTTCCTGGAGAAATAAACAGCATCTGCTCATAATCTGATGGTCAGCAGCTCACAGCACTTTAAGCAGATTCTTGGAATTGTTCATCTTGCCGCACTAGTAACACAAGTGGCTACAGAAATATTTCAGTAGCATACTATGTAGTACGTTAACTCCAAATGATGTCATCTACACCTTGTGTCTATATGTGCAAATTTTGATAATTCTGTATAATAGATTTTATTTTGTAATAGTAAATGAAAAAAATGACCACATGTTTAATGCATCCATGACACATTTAACTTTTTCTTGATTTATGCACTACTTCTATGCTTCATGATTTGCCTGTTAATTTTGTTTCTTTTCAAATTGTAATCTAAAAAGAAAACAAACAAACAGGAAAAGAAAGAAGAGTTGAAGAAATGGCTGGGCAGTTAAGAGCACGTACTGCTCCTGCAGAGAACCTGAGTTTAGTTCCCAGCACCCATGTCAAGTAGCTCACAAACCACTGTTAGCTCCAGTTCCAGTGATCTAATGTCTTCTTCTGTACTCCATGTGATTCATACATGCGCACAGCCCTACACAGAAATACATATGTACACATAAAAATAAATCTTAAAACCAAAATAGAGAAAAAAAAACAATTCAGCATATGACTGGACCCATACAGTTCAAATCTAACATGCTGTTGAAGCATCCACTGCAATCTATCTGCGTATGTACACTTTTAAATACACTTAAGAGTATGCCTACAATGCATATTTGGATATATATAACAGTTATGTAAGTATACCAAAAAAATAAATCACCTAATGTAATCTGTCTTTAAAATGCTATGGAATATACTATACAATCCATATGATTGTTAATACGTACAACCATTACCTAGACTTTTAAAAAACTAAAGGAAGAGGCATTTTCTAAGTTTTCACAGAGGCTAAAAATAGTGTATTAACATAATTCCATTTTACAAATGATATAAATGACTCATAGAAAGGAGGCAGAGGTCACTTGAAGACAGAAAAAAAACTGGATGATCTGTTACACAGGCCTGTGATTCCAGATCTCCAGAAGATGACAACAAGTTCAAGGCCAGCCTGGGCTACAAAGCAAGACCATGTCCAAAACAAAAAACAAAAATAAAACTAACAAAAATCAACCAGTCCATCATTACTTCAACAGTAGCTAGTCCTGCTATAGTCTACCTTACCCAGGTTTCTTTTTGCTGAGTGTCAATAAATAACAGATGTGTGGCCGTAAGATACAGGGTTCCCGTCAGTGACTTGTTGTTGGTACTAAAGCGGTCAAGTAACTTCACTTGTTCAACCTAAGAAAGAAAAAGATGTTACTTTTCATTTCAAACATTGTCTTTTTATTTATGTTTCCTGTGATAAAACACTGACCAAATGCAACATAGGGGAGGAATAGGCTTGTTTAGCTTATACTTCCAGGTCCAAGTCCATCATTAAGGGAAGTCGGGGTAGAAACCTGAAGCAGAAACCATGGGCTCAGGCTTGGCTGGCTTGCTTACACAGCCCAATAGTATCTGCCCAAGGAATGGGGTTGCCCATAGTATGCTGGGCCCTCCTTCATCAATGAACAATCAAGATTCACAGATGTGCCAACAGCCCAATCTAATCCAGGCAATTCCTCAATTGAGGCTTCTCCTCTCAGATGCCCCTACACTGTGTTAGGTGGATGATTAAGGGTAAGGTGGTATCGATACTTTTGTCTGTTGTGGGCTCCCTATCCGAGGTGAGTAGAGATGTATGTAGTATCTCCCCAAAAAGTTTTATCACATGACATTATTCAAAATTTCTAGAAGTACATGACTGGGAAGAGTAAATCAGGAAACCACTGTTCGAAAGCTCCAGCTTATGATCTATATTCCACTGTTGCATCAAACATGGCTGTTATACAGCCAGCCCTGGCTCTTGCTCTCCTACAAGGCTCTCTTCCACTCAGCCCAGTGGCAAGCCTTCTCCTAGACTCACCTATGGCCTACCTCCGAAGATAACTCTTACTTAGAAAGTTAATTTATTACTTATGTCACCTAGTCTCTTTGCTGAGTTCCCCGACACAAACTGTCCTGAGTTGCATTGGCCTCCTATAGTGTCTAGGATGCTGAGAGCCACAATATTACATAACTATAATAGTATTCATTTAATGTCTATTAATATTGGTGTACACACACACACACACACACACACACACACACACACACACTGCTGCCACAGTAGTGCAGAGTAGGACTGGGACTCCATCTTATAAGAAGAACACATAAAATAAGTGCTACCACCATAGTTTTTAAATGTTCAGCTCTATCACAGTAGGCTTTGGACAGTTCTTTACAGTATGTACATTGTCAAAATAGAGAGCTCACCATCATATCATTAATTCCATGTTTTCCTGATGTATTTACTTTTCTCTTACCAAAGAGCAAAACACTCCCATTATGAAATGATTAATTACACTGATCATCACCAGGCGGTGGTAGCACACATGCCTTTAATCCCAGCACTCAGGAGGCAGAGGCAGGAGGATCTCTGTGAGTTCAAAGCCAGCCTGGTCTACAGAATGAGTGCCAGGGCAGGCTCCAACGGTACAGAGAAACCCTGTCTTGAAAAACCAAAAAAAAAAAAAAAAAAAGGGCTGATCATCTCACCCTTCTTCACTCTCTATAACTCTATAATTTACTTCTATGTAGAAAACACTGTTTGAACAAGTAAGAACTTAAGTGTATTTTAAAAACTTAATACAAGACTTTACTTGCATGGTTAAGCAATAAATTTATTATGGAGACTTCCAATTGGAAACTCAAGAGATATGGCCTGACGTACAACTCAGGTCTGACAGTGGCCTGACATACAACAAGTGATCATTTTACAATGACTCAAGAACACAGGAAAGCTGGGCGTGGCCATATCCTGGAGAGGCTGAGTAAGGATGACCAGGGTTAAGGCCAATGGGGGAAGGGCTGTGGGAAGATGGTAAGAAAGCTTTCTCCTCCATGAAGATTTCCCTTGAAGGTCAACATTTCTTTCATTGTCTAGGACCATTTCTTCCTCAAGTCAAAATATGGCTTTATTTTATCACACTGAAAACTGAAACTTCAGTTTAAACACCTTTAAAGACCAACAGAACCAACCACTGTTCATTCCTCTCCAATTGTCAAGACTTGGCTGAAAAGGAACAAAACCAACAACAAAAACCAGACTATTGATAGGCTCTCTTACTTTACTTCCCTTTACAAGAGCAGTAGTGACATGTATGTAGCTAAGGGTTATGGGAAAGTATCAACACCACTGGAGAGATCAATGACTTGGTGTACTTCAAAGAGCTCCTCAGAGAAAATAAAAAGGGTTTTAATGGGTGTGGCTATGTACAAACAGGAAGTCTGCTTAAAAGGAAGTCCATGTGAAGCTAAACACAAATATTTCTCTAACCCAAGCCTTACACTGTGATTTTTTTCCCTATATGGAACAAAGCTTGTCTGTATGGGAGACAAACTCAGTTTTCATTCCAGGTTTTAACTACTGGTTCCTCACAGCTCTGCATCTGCAGGACAAACTAATACATCCTATGCTGTGCAGGGCTCGAGGCAGGAAAGTGCAGCATGTGTCTCTATCGACAATAGTCTCAAAATGAGCAAAAAAGAAAGACGGGAAGGCATCTTACACACCCCAATGAAGATTTTGTCTACTCCTCACTGTTACTTTTGCTCAAGAGCTCATTCTCCTTTTTGGAGGGAAGGGGAGTAAGTAGATTTGCTAGGAAGCCCAGGCGACATTGGACTTTTCCATCTTCTTTTTTGTTTTGTTTTTGTTTTTGTTTTTTTGAGACAGGGTTTCTCTGTGTAGCTTTGGCACCTGTTCTTTGTGGCGCTTTGTAAACCAGGCTGTCCTCACTCACAGAGATCCGCCTCTACCTGAGTGCTGGGACTAAATGTGTGCACCACCACCACCTGGTTGAGTTTTTTTTTTTTTTCCTTTATTCTTTTCCATCTTCTTGCTGCAGCCTCCTGAGACCTGGGATTGAGGCATTACAGGCATGCCTCACCTTGAGCAGCTAAGGGTCCATTCCCTATATGAATCTTATCCACTATCATTATATTATAATATATTATCATTAGCAAATACACTGATTTGTTAATGACTCCCCAAAATCTGACTGAACACCCCAAGATCTTACTGTTTACTATACATGGAAGAATATTTCCTGACATTGTAAGTATGATAAATTCTTGCCAAACATTATTTTCATTTTTACAACTAGCAGCAGCTAGCTGCTAACCAGGACAGCAGTTCCAACCGTGTGTGTTCTTGCTCCTGAAGTCAAACGCTTAGCCTGGCATTATGTTGTCTGCACTTGAACATCTTCAGAGCCTTGACTTACTGATTTCCCTCCCTCCCCTCACAACATTTCACACATGACTTACACTATGTCATCCACATCAAGGTGCCAGCACTGGAAATCATCCTGCTGACTTCCTGACTCATCCACTCACCCACCTCAGGCTCTGCCCCTTCCACCAGTTTGAGAGTACTGACAAAGCTAAGATGAAAGCCTGTTCAAGTGTATATCTCTCCCACTAAAAACCAGTACCTGGGCAATCACTGACTCCTTTTTTCCTCCAGGTGGCTAGAATCATGTTTGATACAATGGATGTTTACTGACATCAGATGAACTGCCAGGGAGAACTTACTTCTCATAAGGAGAAAACAAATGAAAGATGCTCACAGTATACCAGTGAGCCCTTGCTGAAATCAGTCATGGGATTTATATAATAGGGTTCTTCTTTGTCTCATTATTCTGTTATTCCCCATGCTGCCTTTATCTTCCACAGTGGCTGACCAGCAAACACTCATTTAGTAATCCATGCATAAGCCATAAATTAAAAACAAGTAGAAAAACTACTAGAAAACAGTTACTGTTGACCTTGCTCTACCATCTCTCTGTCCATCCATCCATCCATCCATCCATCCATCCATCCATCCATCCATTTACTTCAGCAATACAATTCTTACTGGTAATTTCCGTTCTCTGTCCCTAGTTTATAACCTAATGAGGGAAACTCCCCCTCCCCCTTAGAGTGTTCTAGAATTCTCTACAAGGTTTTCTCAGAGCACTATATAAAGAACTATAGGATTCTTATGGGTCTCCGTCAAGGTGGAAAATTTGAGTTGAAAATGCTCTAATAATTTGTGTGCTTATTTCCTGCCTCCCATCTTACACTCAAAAGTTCTATATTTAAATGTGGTTGGCTCTGTTCAAGATTCAAGGTTCAGCTGTTCACTGGGATAACCTCCAAAACTGCAAAGGTGCCAGTCCCCAGCCTCACCTCAGCTCTACCTCATCATGGGGAAATGGAAACCAAGGCAGTATTTAAGAAGGTCTGTTCATTCTTGTACAACTGTCCTTCTACATCTTGGGCTGCCCAGTCTGATTTCTCCTCCTGCTGCTACTCCTCAACTCACACAAGCTAGCTTCCCTGTCTACCTTCAGGCTGTTTCCCTAAATACGTAAGGCTCAGCATGTCTAATTCTCCCCCCTTTAAAAATCATTTTATTACAGAGTTGCCCCTTTAAAAACACACAGAGACATGCACACTAAGTCCAAGTCCTTGAACATGTACATAAATACACAGTATTAAAGGTTCTCTCAGTAAAAATCTATGGGCTACTAACTCAAGGCTAACCCATCTGGGTCTTACTCTTTCACCTGTAAAATAAAAGCAACCACTGCCAAAAGAGGAACAGGTTAGAAAATGAATGTCAAGTATTGTACCCCGGGAGTCCTACAAACAGAGGCAATAAAATGCTCAAACAAAATGAAATAAATGTTTGCAAAAATTACTACAGTTATCTAGTAAGGCAGCCTATGGTCTGCTAGTCCTCATTTCACCTATTTAAGTTCAAAAAGAGAAAGGAAAAGAGTAGTTTAAGAAGAAAATTCAAGGGCCAGCAAGATGGCTCAGCAAGTGAAAATGCTTGCATCTCTCCAGGCATGACCATCTGAGCCCAATTCCTAGACCCACACATGGAAGAAGGAATGAACTGACACAAGTTGTCCTTTGGCCTTCACACACATGCCATGGCACATGTGTACTACAGCACATATCCCTCACCCCACCTCAATAATTTGTTTTTAAAAGCCAATTTAGCATTCTATGTGCTATAAGGCTGCAAGATAAATTTCCTCTAATACATACTGTTCAGAGCAAGCACCTTCTTCACTTGGAGGAATGCAGAGCAAACAGAATTCTCCATGGAGGAGACATAACAGCATTTTATCTGATGAAGGAATGCAAACAGGCTTTTAAGTGTGGTTGTCCATGATGGGTACCAACACCAGCACTCCAGTGTCAACAGTAGAGAAAATGCTGGGCTAGGCAGGGGTAACCATCAGAGACTAGGGAAACAGTATAGGTATGGACAGAGAGAGCTAGTAGGGCCTGAAGTAAGCAGGCAGAGGGTCTAATAATTAAGGAAGAAGAAGAAATTGAAGGATCCTTTTATTCATTACTGTCGACTTTAAGCTTGTCAGAATGGGCACAGAGAAGGGAGAGAAGGGAAAGTGAGTCAGCGAAAAGCCAGTCTTGAGTACAGTTGATGATGGAGAGTTAATCACTACCTTGGTGAGTGCCAGGTTACGATCAAACCAAAGAAGTACAACAGTGAAAATCATTACATATAACCAGCAGCTTCTACAGCATCTCAGCATATGGATATAACAAATGAAGACATTAACCTGAAGCTAAACCAAAACGTTTACTGTCTGCTTAAAGTTATGGAGAATATAAGAGTGGTTTGGGGGGAACACACTCATTCTGTGCTTTGCTGCAAATCGGCCTCCAAAATTTAAAAGTGCATCATTTCTTTGCTATAACCATTAGCATACAAATTGCAAGCTGGGCTAGAGCCCAGCTGTTCCTTTCCAATTCCCCTTCCACCGGGAGGAAGTACCCAGGCTTTTCTCGGGGACGTCTTATGGTACCTGTTTTGAAAGAAATTACAACTACTTTACATCACTACAAAAATAGCATCAGGATCCTTAGAAAGCACAAAGTAAATAGGGAAAAAGATAAATGGCAAAAGAATGAAAAATAATGGGGCAAGCAGAAAGAAACTGGAAGGTGTGGTCACTTTGTCCAGGAGTGGTAAGTGCCAGCCCATGTTACTTAACTGTTGCCAACTACAAGTTAAGGGCTTCCAGGAGAAATTCAAACCAGCTGATTAAGACATTGGAGATTAAAAAAAAAAAAAACAAAAAAAAAACAGGCTATCGAAAACAGAAAATTACAGTATAAGAAGTTCAGACACCTATTCTTCCCTCTCTGTGACGGGAAGGGACCAAGGGCCTCCTTCAACCAAACTTCTGTGATCAAGAATTGTGATTGTTCCATAACTATGTTACACTGCTGGTCATGGCTGCTGGGCATAGACCATACAGTCAGCTACGGGACGGGATGGGATGGGATGGGATGGGATTGGGGGGGGGGAGTTGCTCCCTCCCTCCAGCCAGACATCTCCTGAGACATTCAGATCATTCTACAGTCATCCTGTGGAGAACTAGCTGCAGGAAAGGAAGAGGACATTATGTTGGTATGCATGCAGCAGAGCAGATAGTAAAATGAGGGCATTGACTCTTCGATTTTGTCCTTAGTTGCTAGGACATCTGGCAGCATAAATTAGCAGTGAAGCAATTATGGACTTCCTAAGACGGACAAAGAGTATTCTTGGATCATAAATCCAGCAGGAACTTTTCAGTTCTATTTCACTTTGTTTTCTGCAATGTTGAGCACAGAACTTCCTATCTCAGAGTGAAAGCAAAGATTTATAAAGGTGGCTAATGACTCCATGGATAAAGGCACTTGCTGCCAAGCTGAGGACCTGAGTTCAACTCCCAAGACTCATGATGGAAGAGACACCTCTTGTAAATGGTCCTCTGACCTCTACAGGAACACTGCAGCGCTCATCTCTCTCTCTCTCTCTCTCTCTCTCTCTCTCTCTCTCTCTCTCTCTCTCTCCCTCTCTCTCTCTCACGCAGGCACTCATGCACACACATGCGCTCACACATACACACACACACACACACACACACACACACACACCTTTAAAAGTTAAAAGGTTTTACAGTGGCCTTCAAAAGTCTGCAGTAACTTGCCCTCCCCCAATTTTAATATTCTGTAGAAACCTCCTTGACCTACTCTGTCCAGCTTTCTCACTAGTTCTTAGCTACAAGGCCAGCAAAGGGGAATGTTTTAGCTTCTGTTGCCCACCTCACCCCCACCCCACCACTTCCAATGTGTTGTCCCTTCAACAGCCATCTTCTGAGTCCCTGCTTGCTTCATTTGCTCTACTAGCATTTACCGCCATCTAACACAGTAGACCCGATCCACCAACTTTGTTATCTTTCTTAATTCAAAATGCATTTTCTCAGAGCAGTTTTGTCTGTCTAGTTCACTGCTATCTGCCTTGTTTCCTACTATGTAGAACAGTGCCTGGCTGGAGCAGAAGGCAGAGAGGGGCACGGTGGGCACTGGGCAGGGAATTAGGGTAAGAAGATTGCTCTCTGCTCCTCTCACTCTCGGCTCTCCCACCTCAGCGCCTTGACTTTACCTTTCTGCAGGTCCCTGGGCTCTAACACCCCTTCTCTTTTCTACACAGTCTCAAAGTGATCTCTTACATAAACTCGCAATGGCTACCTGCTTCTCTCCCTCAACCTTTCCCCTTGCTCAACACCGTCCTGAATAACTGGTTACTACACAAAACCTTACTGCCTAATTGCTCTCATCCATCTAGATTTTTGTCTCCACTCCTATTCACACTGCCCTGCCTCCACACTCTAATCTCTTCACCAGATAACTATTCTGTTAGGCAGGAGAGTGTGGTGGTGAGAGAGGGGCTTCCTATCAGAAAGACCTGGATCTCAGAACCCAGCTCTTACCAACAAGCAATAGCCAATAATTAATGCTCAGTCAGCTGAGACTGGACTTATCTTGACAAATTATAGGTTTCTCACCTGTAACATGGGATAGTATTAAAGACAGACAAAATGGTTTCCTGCTTGGAACAAGTGTTCAAGTATGTCTCAAAATCTAAGATCTTGGGAGCTGGAGAATTGGCTTGGTGGTTAAGAACACTAGTTGCTCCTACAGAGGACCTAGGTTTTGGTTCCTAGCATTCACATAGTGGCCCACACTCTTCCCTAACTCTGGTTCCAGGGCATGACCTCTGTGGACACCAAACATACTTATGGAACACATATATTCATGCAGGATCAGTAACTCCAGTTCCAGGGAATCCAACTCTCTTCTGGCCTCCTTGGCACCAAGCACATATGGTGCACAAACATATATGTGTGTAGACAAAACACTCACACACTAAACAAAGAAATCTAATCAAAACTAAAAAGCAAAACAAAAAGCAAACCCTTATGGTCTCAAGGCTGGGGAGACACTGGGTGGGTAAGAGCACTTGTTCTGCAAACGCAAGCACCTGAGTTTGAATCCCCAGCACCCATGTAAAAAGCAGGGCACGGTCACATGTCCCTGTGGCCCCCCAACTGGTGGAGCCAAAACCTGGGCTCTAAAGAGCTGAGCCAGCCTGTCTGGAAGGCTGAGCTTCTGGTTCAGTGACAGACACTATGTCACAGCAAATGTGATAAAAATAGGATGACATACCTAACACTGAATTTTGGAGTTAGGAAGTTACTTAATTAGTACTCAACTAAAAACAATAAATAAACCAAACAAACAAACAAACAACAACAAAAACTCATCTCTGATAGCAGACCACAAAGCAAGTAAGAACTCTAAATGATACAAAAACAAGAATATAAAACCATTACACATGATAAATTTAGAGAAAGAAAAACCTTCTAGTTACTATTTTCTAAGTGAATACCAATTTAACAATTTTATTAAAACTATTCATGCTGAGGAAAAGCATACCTAAATTTTGAAGTAAGACATCAGTTTAAAGTCTAACTGCCACACGTGGCTAACCTGGAAGGTCATTCAATTTTTTCTCTGTCTATAAATGGAGATTTCTAAAATCACTTCCAGGGCTCATTTTTAAATCAGTGATTGTCCTAGTTCCATTTCTGTTACTGTGATAAAATACTCTGACATAAAGCAAGGGTTTATTTGGCTTAGAACAGCCCACCATTGTGGGGAAGTTACAGCAGCAGGGGCTTGAGAGTCAAGAGCAGAGAGAAAATAACTTCACGAATGCTGTCCCCTTACTTTCTCTACTTTATATGTTCACGACCCAGACCACAAAATGGTGCTGCCCACACCAGGATGACCCTTCTTACCCCAACCCAATTAAGTTAAAAAAATCAATTAGGGAAAAAAAAAATCCCTCACAAGCATGCTCCCAAGCTAACATGGCCCAAGCAGTCAGTCCCTCAATGGGACAAGCATGCTCCCAGGCCAACATGGCCCAGGCAGCCCCTCGCTGAACCTCCCCCTCCCCACAAATGATTCTACACTGTAGCAACTTGATGATTAAAAGAAACAATCACAGTCTTAATATCTAATGAGTTAACACATTTGTGAAATTATGACAATATTACATAGCTGTGTCTAATGATTTAATCGCCAACAGAAGGTAACTATTACTTTTGAGAAAACAGCAGTTAAACAACATTTTTAAAAATCACTCAACAGTCATACAGCATTATAGCCAATTTAAAAATGTTTATTACTTTTACTTAGGGTGGGGTGGGGTGAGGTGGAGTGGGCATGCACAGCCCAAGAAACCTGTATGGAGGTCAAAGGGCCACTTTCAGGAACCAGTTCTCTCCTCCCACCACGTGGATTCTGGAGAACCAATTCAGGTTGTCAGGTTTGGCAGCAGGTGCCTTTACCCACTGGCCCATCTTGATAGCCCTACAAATAACATTTGATTGTAATAACTAAACTATGAAGAGTTTAAAACAGCAATCTATTTCCAGTTTAGAAATACAATTTTTTGCAGCAAATTAAATATGTCTCGATGAAGACTACACATAACAAAAACAAAAACTTTGGCTATGTTCAAAACAATCATATAAGAATACACTCTTTTTCCAAATAATAATTTAAGGAAATGGTTACAGTTTATGTGACAATTATCAGGATACATCGTGAGATTCTTGTTGATCTTGCTATGGTATGCCCAGTACCAGTCAAGTGTGTACACACTAGTACCTACCAAACCTCTGTTGCCCTGTAGTTTGCATGCACCCATTTAAGATTATTCCAGAGAAGTGAGTGGATGCAACAACAATCACACAAAGTAACAAAGGAGCTCCCCTAGGAAGCAACTTCACTAAGAAACCAATTGGAAAGCTCTGAACTCTTAAAAAAGACCTAAAGAACCCTTACCTAAAGCAGCTTTACCTGAAACACCAGCGTGGGCGCACCATGAAAAATCAGGCCTAATCAAGAACAGTCTTCAAGATCATAAAAGTTACAGTTATACACTCCCCAAAGACATAGATATTTAACAATTAATCATAAATTGAAGGCGGGCATGTTGTAAATAATAAGGGAATCATCAGGATTTTTCCATCAGTGTACACTCTCACCATTCACTTAGGGATAGGATGTGTTTTACTCACTGGACTCATTATGCTTTCAGTGTGTGTGTGTGTGTGTGTGTGTGTGTGTGTGTGTGTGAGAGAGAGAGAGAGAGAGAGAGAGAGAGAGAGAGAGAGAGAGAGAGAGAGAGAGAGAGAGATATTCACAGTAGCAACCAAATGAGAGCTGCAATGAGGTTCAAAGAGTAGTTTCTGAGCCAACAGCTGCTAGGGCCCTGCGACCAGGACAAGAACTGGCTCTCCTGCCCACGGTTCCCTTCCCTGCCTTAGCGCCTTCTACTGGATAGCTAATCACCCTCCCATATACAAATTTTTAAATGTCAGCAACTCAAAACTCCAATTTTTATTCTCCTCTTTAAAGAAGTAGTCTTGGAAAAGGAGGTGGATTTTCAGCATCTCTAATTTTACCAAATAAGTTAGGCAAACTCCAAAATAAGTCCTAAGAAAAATCGGTGTTATGTTATCCATAACGTAAAAAGCTGTGAAGCGTTTTAAAGAACAATGAAGATAATTCAGCTTGTTCCCAAATGACCTGTAACTTTAAGACCTTTAGGACAGGTATCAAGTAACTAATGGCTTTGGCAAAGCCAGGATTGTTGCTTTTCCCATCTTAAAACGATATTCAAATCTATTGACCTCCATTTCTGTTTTTGGTCCCTTCTAAAGCTGAAGTTTGGCTCGCGCACTGTTGGTAACAATCCGGTGTCGTTTCAGTTTTTAAACTTGAAACAAACAAACAAACAAACAAACAAAAACATTTAAAAAGATTCGCTCAGTCTCTAAATTCCCTTCACACAGAAAAATGAAGCACAAACTTGACAAACTCGGTTGTGGGGAAATTCCATGGACCTTTTACAATATGACACAGCCTTTCCCCTTCTGCATAACTGCTGTCAAACTGGCTCCCAACACTTAGGACAATGCCTAAAGTTGGAAGCACAGAAGTCCCAGATCTAAGTGGCTGCAGGACTAGAAAAGTGAGCGGGCTCGGATGCTCTAACATTAGCACCGCGAATCTGCGGGCGGGGCACGTTAATTAGAACAAGACTAGCTCACCCGGCACAGTACCAGCAGTGAGCCAGGCGGCGATCGGCCGAAAGCCCCCAAAGTAAAAAGCAGCCTCAATCTTGCCCAAGAGCACGGAGCTCGCCGGGCTACCACCGTTGGTCGACTCCCCAAGCACCTCCTGCCAAGGCGCCTGCGCCGTCCTCACGGCCTCGGCACCCCCAAACTGCCGGCCCGCAGCTGAGGCCCCGCACCCCCAAACTGCCCGCCCGCCTCTGCCGGAGGGACCCCGATGGCCGCGAGGATCTCCAGCCGACTACCTTGGTGGTTCGGATGTGCTCCATCACGGGGCGACGCCCGCAGGCAGCTGGCCTTACAAGCGCACCATCGGGAAAGAAACGAGGCGGTGACAGCCACCGGCAGGAACTCCCTCAACCCGCCAGCGTCAGCCAGCCCGCCGGCGGCTACCACTGCGCAGGCGTCGTCTGCGAGCGCCGTCGCCTAGAAACACTTCCGCAAACCCCAACCACCGAGAGGATCCTGGCTGCGAGCAGAGAGTCTCCGACAGAGATTGGTACTGGCAGGGTCGCACCCAGCGCCCTCTCTGATGGAGGACTGGCATTGCCAAGGTCGACCAGGCCAACCCCTGTCCAGTCAAGGACCAACAAAGGCAGGCCTCTGAGGGACTAGAAGGAATTTCTAGGTTTGAATTAAGACCGGACTAAAAGGAATTTTCCAGTGACGGAGAGAATGGATGTCTCTGAGCTCCATTACCATGCCAGTTTAAATCCCTTTTAGAAACCCATTGGGCACTGAGTTGGTTTAATGAACTATTAAAATCTATTGTGAATATTAGTATTAAATCTGAGTACGTTTTATTCGATCATTGCTGCCAAGTGTCAGGATATAACTGTTACAGGTTTGTGGATACGGTTGCTCTTTGATTAAGATGTTAGCGTGAGCCAGGCAGTGGTGATGTGCGCCTTTAATTCCAGCACTTGGGAGGCAGAGGGAAGAGAGTCTTTGTTAGTTCGAAGCCAGCTTGGTCTACAGCTGAGTTACAGGGCAGTCAGGGTTACACAAAGAAACCCTGTCTCAAAAAACGAAATGATGATGATGATGATGATGATGATGATGATGATGATGATGATGATGGTATGCTAAATGGATGGTTTTTTTTTTTAAATTTGAAAGGCATTTTTTCAGGACTCTTTCCTATAGTTTGTTTTCCCATAAATAAGCAAAGATGGCTGGGGATGGACAATTTGACTTCCTAACAATTGGCTGTTGTGCTCTCTCCCTTGCTGTCTTCTGCAAAAGGCTCTTCAATTAAACCAATGCTTTTGGCTGACCAAAACTTAAATTAAAAAGTGAAAGTGCAGTCAATCTAGAGGATACAGCTGTTTCTGTCATTACTCCTCTCCAGCTTTGGACTTTGTTCATGCCAGTTAACCAGTGCTGAAGTGCCTCAGCTCAGATTCCATCTGCTGTATGTTATGCGTGTGTTTACAGTTTGTGCAAAAGCTTCTACTCTTATCGAAACAGTTATTAATTACAGAAAGCAAAACATTTCATATCTTCCTGCTATCATTCCTTAGCACAGATCAAATTAGTGTAGCTTTGATTTGAGCTGTATTAGAGACACATGTCCACCTCTGCTTTAGTTATTAATTAGTAGTTAGGATGCACGTGTCCAAAATAATTGTTTTTAAAAGCAAATTTATGGTCTGGTGTGTTGGGGCACAGCTTTAATCCCAGCACTCCAGAGGCTGAGGCAGGTGGATCTCTTTAAGTTTCAGGCTACCCTAATCCACACAGTGGGACCATAAGGAACAAAAAAGCAAAAATATTACCAGCAAATGTTTGACTTGTACACCTATATTAATGTACCTATCTAACCAAGGACAAATTTTTTTCTGCTAAAAAGGGGTCATGAGAGGAAAGTTTTTAAAAGAATTTTTAAACAGGCTACCCTTAAGCCAGAATCAATTTTTGTTTGATTTTGGGATGTGTTCATTTTCTCCTTAAGTGATACTTTTAATAGTTTAAGATCTTTCACAAAAATTTACTTTCAAAGGGAGGCGAGATTAAGTAATGTTTGGCAGAAATGAAGTAATTCTTAGTGAGAATCTGGCCACATAACCAGACCTGATTGGGAGGTGGGAGCCAAATTATCATGAGCTATTTTTAGCCCCCTAAATAATTATCAACTTATTGCCCTTTTTGTGCATTACCTAACACCTTAATGTCTGTTGCATTTATCCTTTTAGAATATACAAACAAGAACCCTAGCTTCCATCAACCCAAAAGCTGATACTGTCACCAGAGTACTAGCTAAAGGCTAAAGTCATCAGAGAGCACCTGAGACTGAAGCAGAGACTAATCTGCATTGCTGGATCCTGCCTTCCAGATGTTTCCACCGACATAACTGCAAAATGGCTTGACTTATAATGTTCTTTGTTCTGTTACTAAAAAAAATTCCTAAGATTCCTAGCATGGGGTAACCTGGGTCTGTTCCTTGGACACAGTCACTCATATTTGGCTCCAGAATAAACTCCTATTCTCTTTAAGAGCTGTTCTTACCACTTTAAGCTTTGATTTATACCCAAGAAAACCATGTTTCTAACTCCTGCCCATCAACTTACAGTCATCATATATAATCATCTATGACAAAAAATGTAAATTTCTCATTTAAAAAGATTTCTCTTCTCACTTTTTCGTTTTAGTTTTTGTTTTTCAAGATGGGGTTTCTCTGTGTGCAGCCCTGACTCTCCTGGAAATCTCTCTGTAGACACCAGGCTGGCATCGAACTCAAAGAACACTTGCCCCTGCCTCCTGAGTGCTAGGACTAAAGGTGTGTGCCACCACTGCCAAGCTGTTCTTCCCACTTTTAACATTAAGTTGAATTCCTGTTGTTTATTAATAATATCCTGACAAACGTCTTTTTATAAATAATTTTGTGTTTATGTATATGTGTTTGTTTGTGTGAGTATACACTGCAGATATGAAAGTGACAGAGATTAGAAGAGGGTTTTGGGTCCCTGGAACTGGAGTTTCAGGAGGCTGTGAGCCTTCTGACTTGTACTGGAAGCTGATCATCTGGAAGAGCAGCCTGGGCTCTTGACTGATAAACCATTTCTTCTGCCCTGATGAACGTCTTTCAAATAAAAACACCATTCACATAGCATCTTAAATCAAAGTGCAGCTGTATCTACAAACCTGCCAGTGTTGTATCCTGACACTCAACAGCAAAGGCCGTATAAAATGAACTCAGAGCCTAATACCACCATGACAATAGAAGGTTGTTGTGGTAGAATGCTGGCCTCTGAGCACAACGGTTATTCCCATCCTAATTAGGGCATTTGTGATACCTGCAAGGGTTCCTCTAGTAGAAAAAGAGGATGGAGTGTGATCAGACTGTCACCTGAGAGTCCAGCTGCTTCTTTCTGGGCCCCATTTCAATTGCATGTAATTCTAGCCCCAGTTGCTGGTCTTGGTGGTGCTAGAGTATAGAGTGTGGAAGGCAGCTATCACCCAGCTCGGGTGAGTTTTCATTTCATTCATGTCGCTCAGTAAGTCCAAAACACTCATTGGTGTCCCACACTAGACTACAGAGGAACTGTAACTTTGCTTTTTCCGAGGTGAGAGAATACTGTTCATACCCACCACCCCCAGGAGGGGAGAGTTAACACTGACATTTTATACCCATATACAATTTTTTAAATCCTCTTTTTAAAAGTCACTAGCTCATCATCGAGCAAATGTCCAAATGCTGAATTCAGCACTATCTTTTTTCTCATTTCCATTTCTTCAATTGCCTTTTAAGAGACATTACTGCCTGAACATTTATAGTGTAGTAAGTAAATGCTGTGGAGCAGTATCCTCAGAGCTGAAGAGCCAGCATCTTCCTCAGGGCAGCTGCGACTGCTTGCAAGCTCAGGCCTGTTGACAATCCCTCAAATGAGGAAGGTCCGAGGAGGGTCATGGGACCATGGCATTCCAGCCAGTTCCTCCTATACCTCCCAATCGATGTTGTTTGTTGTATGTTTCTGCCCTAATTGCACACGGCCTCATGTTTCCAGACATGCTAGCATACACAGTGTGTGGAAGGTTAACTGAAAGGGGAACTCCATCCGTGCAGCTACGGGGAAGTCATTCATGGTGAGGTGAGACTTACTGGTATGAGAAGCAGCTTTGGGGTTACCCATGCTCTGTAAGTAATTTCATTAAACTCAATGGTTTGTCAAGTTAGATTTTGGTGGAATCATACTTAGGTTTGTCGTTGGTGTCTTGTAAGGAAAAGATAGTCATTTGTTTATGTCTTCCCAGAAAGAGTTTCTGAAACAGTTAAAAAAAAATTAAATGGGACTGGAGAGGTAGCTCAGCAATTAAGAGCACTGCCTGCTCTACCTGAGGTCCCTGGTTCAATTCCCAGCACCCACATGGTAGTGCATAACCATTAACCATCTCTAACTCCAGTTCTGGGGATCCAATGTCCTCTTCTGGCCCACACAGGCATGTGGTGTACACACATACATGCAGGCAAAACACCCATATTCATAAATATATAACAAATTTTAAAAATTAATTTAAACCTAAGTTATATAGTTGAAATTTGTACATAAAGTGGGTATAAAAACTTACCCAACAGAACAAAGGGGCAAACCTTGTCAAAGAGCATTTATGGCCCCGAGAGATAACAGAAAAACTGTGCAGTCAGATTGCGTCCTCAAGATTTGTTCTATGCTCCACTTTTGCTATGCTTCCTTTAATTAAATCTATTAATATGAACAGTTCCATAGATTAAGAATTTATGTTTAGTAAAATGCACTTTGCCTGACTTTGAAAGATGCCAAGAAAAGCAAGTGTAGCAAACAGGTACAGAGCTTGAGCGCTGTAAAACAAAACAAAACAAAAACAAAAACAAAAACAAAACACTGTGACCAGAAAAATTCATAATAAAAGAACAATTTGTTATGAACATGAAAATTTTCCTACATATTCCACAGATATACCAAAAAAATCAGCAGTGAAGACAGTAATAACTACAAATATCATATTTGATTTCCTGTTTTGCCTAAAGATTAAGTGAAAAACATTAGAATTTTAAGATTTACTCTACTATTTTAAGTGTGTGTGTGTGTGTGTGTGTGTGTGTGTGTGTGTACACACATGCACATACAGGCACCAAGGGTATCAGATACCTCTAGAACTGGAGGTATAGGTGGGTGTAATCCACTCACCATGGATGCTGGCAACTTGAGTTCTGTACAAGAGCAAAAAGTGCTTTTAGCTGATGGGCCATCTCCTCAACACCAATGTTCCATTTCAAAAGACAATTATATTATATCCTGCCACTAAAATTTCTATCAAGAGACTGGGCGGTGATGGCACACACCTTTAATCCCAGCACTCGGGAGGCAGAGGCAGGTGGATCTCTGTGAGTTCCAGGCCAGCCTGGTCTACAGAGCGAGTTCCAGAACAACCTTCAAACCAATACAGAGAAACCCTGTCTCAAAAAACCAAAACCAAAACAAAACAAAACAAAAACAAAAACAAACTTAGTTCCAGGACAGCCAGTTGCACAAAGAAACCCTATCTGGAAAAACAAAAGAAAACAAACAACAAAATTCTGTCAAGATTATTAAGCTTTTAATTGTGAGAATAAATATCATATGTTCAGGATTTAACAAATAACCAAAACAAACATAGAAAATTTATTTAACATGGACCAATGTGTGATATTTTTCATTGTTCGTATTTTCTTTTTCAGACCCCTATAAATACTAGTTGACACTCCCAAAACATTGTCTGTTACTAAAACTTGTTTAAAAAAATAAATAGTAAATTAGACCACATGTCAACAGCAGCATGGTTAACACATTGAAACACTGTTCTAACATGCTTTGGGATCTGCGTCTTGGCTTTTCAAACCAGTACCACCAAGTTTCAAATGTCTCTTAATGGTTGAGAAAACTACACAATGATCATAGCTGACTGTGTTGGCTCGGTGGTGTAGCCTCAGCCAGGATTGTTTTAGTTTATGCCAGACGTTTTGCCCTCACAAACCTGGGCGACCTCTAGATGACACTGCAGAAATTTCCATTTAGACAGGAGGAGGAAGCACTTGTGGGTAGCCTAGTGGGTGTGTGTGTGTATGTGTGTGCCATTACTGGTCCCAAAGAGAAGATCCTGTGACTAGTGCAAGCACAGATGTGGGATCTTTGCACATCTGTGTACACATCTGTGTCAGATCTATACCCCTTCTCCTGCTATATAAACGGGGCTGCTCAGGCTCACTCAGTCAGTCAGCTAGGAGACACCAGCTCTTTCCTTTTGTAATATTAGGCCCAAGAAAAAGTTTCTTTCTTTTTTTGGGGGGAGGGGGGCTGGGGTCTTGTTCAAGAAAGGGTCTCACTGTATAGCTCTGATTGACTTGGAACGTACAATGTAGACCAGGCTGGCCTCGTAGAGGTCTGCTTGCTTCTGCCTCCCTCCTAGTGCTAGGATTAAAGGCATGCACTACTACACCTAGCTTACAAGTTTCTATCTTTTTTTTCCCTCTCCTACTTTTAGTAATGCAGGTTGACCTGATAATGCAAAGGAAGAAACAATTGTTACAACAGAGTGACAGTAGCAGTGACCTGGGAAGTTGGCAGGTCAAGCTATAGAAGTAGCACAAAACAACAACAAAAAACCCAGCAGACAGCCCCAGAAAGTAGCCAGCACGGAAATAAAAAGAAAGGTGGAAGTAGACAGAACAGAGAACTGAGGCTAAAGATGGACAGATGGGTGAACAGAAGTAGGAGAGAGACAAGGCAAGTCCCGGTCACTGAAAGACTGTCATAGACGTGACCTGCCTACATGAGAAAAGCTGTAACGCTGGCTGCCTCAAGTGCTGAGGAATCCCTGAAGTGAGGTCAGCTTGGATGCTGCAATTCCATCTGCTACCAAGAGCTAAGGGGGCCTACTTCTAGGCTCATCCCAGAACTGCAACAATTATACAGCTTCCAATGCCAGTATCTGAAGCTTGCACTAGAGCAGACACCAGCAGGTCCTGCCCGCTGGCCTCTCACCAGGCTGCCCTCCACTATCAGACACTGAGGGCTACGCAGACTGTCAAAAGACCGGCTTCTCCCTGCACGATCCAGGATTTCTGCACAGGTAGAGTTAAAGAACCCAGCTGGGCCAGGCGTTGGTGGCGCACACCTTTAATCCCAGCACTCAGGAGGCAGAGGCAGGTGGATCTCTGTGAGTTTGAGACCAGCCTGGTCTACAAGAGCTAGTTCCAGGACAGAAATCCTGTCTCGAAAAACAAAACAAAACAAAACAAAAAAAAGAACCCAGCTGGTTGGTTAGAAACACTTGCATTTTAGTTCGAGAAGCAATTTCACTACCCACTAGGATTTATTCCAAAGAAATACAGTTATTTGAAACAAATTCTCCATTTCCTCAGGGTTTTGTAACTGTAGTGCGTTCATTTGATGTTAGTGTAGACAACCATTAAAACGAACCATTTTGGGGCTGGAGAAGTGATGGCTTAGTAGTTAGAAGCACTTTCTGTCTAAGCTTTAGAGGCAGAACTCAGATCCCAGCACCCACATCAAAGCCAGATGTGGTCCTGTGCATGTTGGTAAACCCAGGGCTGAGGGCAGATGAAGACAAGATTACCTAGGTTTTGCTGACCACTAGCCTCACTGAAAAACATTTGCTTCAAGTTCAATGAGAAATTTTGCCTCAAAGGAATGAGATAAGAGCGATGAGGTGGTCACCTGATGCCTGCCTCTGGCCTTTGTATATGTACACGTACACACACACACACACACACACACACACACACACACACACACACACACACACACACACTGCTCTGAAAAAGAATGGAAATGAGATTACATAAAGGCAAATTACACTCTATAACACATAGCAAGACTCTCACAATAAAACTTTTTATGTCATTTTGATTCAAACTGTTTTTCACTCTCCCCCTCTTGTTTTGTGACAGTTATCATTTTTTCTCTTCCAAATTTTCAAACAGTAATCCTGATGTTAGCTAATGTCTGCTGTGATTATCAGGTGACAGAAAGGACACTAAGCATCCTTTCAGTGTTATGGGGAAAGTACTCTTACTTTCCTTATTTAAAAGATGCAAAATAAAATAAATGAAGTAAGTTTTCTGATATTACAGAGTAGATAAAGTCAAGAGTCATGGCATAAAGCCAGACAGGCTGACTCCAGAGTCTGTGTTCTAATTAGCCATTCTATATTGACTTGCTTTTCAAAATCCATATTAAGGTTCCATTTATCTGTAATATGAGAGGTTAGAAAACCACTCTGCTTAAAACAAAACCTCAAGTAATGGAAAATATAAAATCAAATTCTGTGAAGTATTCAATAACTGCTAAGATAGTGACTTATATATAGAAATCTGAAGGAATGTATGTGTCCATAGAGGTGAGCAGGACATTGATGCTGATACTGCAGGAAGACCATTTCAATCAGCTCAGTTGACTATCTTCTTTGATACCCTCCCAGGATAGCCAGCTAAAAGCCCAAGTGCAAGGTCCAATTTAGGTGGGAATCTAATGTAAGACCCATCCACAGAAAGTCATAGCCAGGGAGAAACTCAAACAATCCAGTTCCCCAAAGAAGGAAATCCACCTTGACATTGAGAACAGAAAACAGGGAATGCCTGGCTTGGAGACATTACAACATGACAATGTCACTAGACAGATTTATATCCTGGATTCATTTTCAGTTATCCAAGGACTGAAAATCAAGCTATAAAGAGGTAAGTGGAGTTTAAATGGGCCAGAGTTAATTGTGGCTCAAGACTTTATTGTAGCAAACACAAATCCTTAACACAAATTTCTTAACCCCAAATAATTCTTATAATTAATCTTCCAAGGAAAATTAAATTAAAATCATATTAAAGTAGCACACAAGGAAACGATCTTGAAGTAGGAACAACATGATAACAATAAGAGATTATATAATGGTCAGGCTTAGCTTACTAAAAAAATATGCTAGATATGTGTAAGGAAACAAAAGCCAATAAAAATAT
The DNA here is from genome assembly GCF_003668045.3 of Cricetulus griseus. Lineage (NCBI taxonomy): Eukaryota > Metazoa > Chordata > Mammalia > Rodentia > Cricetidae > Cricetulus > Cricetulus griseus. Next base: position 215,244,245 of record NW_023276807.1, on the reverse strand, counting down.
TTGCAGTATTTAGGAGAAGGCCTTGTTGCTTACACTAGACTAGGTTTTGTGTGATCTTCTCCTAGGTAGTTGTGAACAAATGTCTACTCATTTTAGATAGAGCACAAAGGACACATCATACCCAAGTCTAGTTTGGGTCAACCAACAAATTCACTGGTTTACTTACAAGAATGGGTTGGGGAGGCAGTAATGAGTACAAAACAGCTGCACACAGAATGGGTGGTGACTTCTCCACAGTGTATATATGGAGTCCCCTCTTCAGTTAACTTCCCATGTGCTTTACACACACTCCAGCACCTCCTAACACTACATGCTGCTGAGGCAGAACTACAATTGGGAAGTGCCAACAGAGGGAAAGGACTTTTTAAGATGTAGTCTTAAACTTGGTGTTCCTAGTAGCATGCAATAGGTAATGTCATTGATCAATCATTCCAGGTTGTTTTTGTCTATGCACTGTGTCTCTGTGGAATGTGTGGTCATTTATCACTGTAGAATAACTAAACTTTGCCATATATCAAACAACATATGAAAATTTTATTAAGTTGAAAGGGTAATTTTCTTGTTAACTTGAAGGATTCCTCTGAAAGCAGTTTTTCTTCTTCTACTCTCTCTTTCTTCTTTTCCTTCCTTCTTTTCTTCTTATTCCTCTTCTTCTACACAAGCTTTTGTTAGAGTCAGCTTGAAATTTTTCAGTGAACTTTGAATTTTAAAGTTATAGATTTACAGATTACTGAGTGTAGCTGTTATTTTTTTAATCTTTAGGCGCCTGCCATCCACCTACCAAAGAGATACATGGAGACTTATCCTTACTTATGAATGCCTGGCTTAGCCAGCTTTTCTAACTCAAATTACACCATTTCTCTTTAACTACATTTTGCCTATGGGATTTTTGCCTTTCTTTATTCTTTAGTCGTTATTCTATTTTGCCTTTCTTTCCCTTTTACTCAGAGACTGGTTGTGTGGCTGAGTGGCTGGTCCCTGGTGTCCTCTCCTTCTCCTTTTCTTGCTCTTCCCTCTCCTTTTCCTAGATTTCTTTTCTCATTTATATTGTCAGCCAGCCACACCTATCCTTTCTCCTGCCTAGATATTGGCCATTCAGCTCTTTATTAGACCAATCGGGTATATTAGACAGTCGAAGTAACACAATTTTGCAGAGTTAAACAAATGCAACATAAAAGGATGCAACACATTTTTGCATCATTAATTATTCCACAGTAAATGAATGTAATACATCTTAAACCAATATTCTACAACAACTGAGTGTTCCAATACGCCCACAGCCAGTTTTTCTGTTCATAAATTTATTAGTCTCTACTGTATTTTTAAAACAATCATCCCTTCCTACTGACTTCATGTTTCCTAAGTGCCAGACATGTCTCTCTTGCTAATTTTATGTTGGTATCTTCAAGTTTTGGAAAGAATACATTGGAGGAATAAAAGACTTATCTTTCCATAAAAATCTGGACTCATCTGTAAAGTTTCTTTTTTGGTCAAGAGGAAATATTCTTCATTGTAGGACAGCTGCCCCACTACCCTATAGCCATGGTCTTCTCTAGATTTTAAACACATAGTAACCAATTGTTTTTCTTCTTTTCAGCAGCTATAATTTTTCCCCTGTACAAGTTTATGTCCCCTTTCTTTTTAAAAAATCATTTCCATTATCACTTTTGTTTAAAGTGCTATTTATTTTTCTTCTAATGTAAATTCTTATTCATTATTTGATAATTTCATACATGTCTACAATGTGCTTAGGTCATATTAATCCCTCTCCCCATTCCACTTAGAACTCCTTCTGTGTCCTCTTCTCATCTTTACAGCATCTTTTCATAGCCCAGTGAGTCCAATAAGTGCTCTCTTTATGCGCATGTGTAGACCATCTCCTGGAGCATGGGCATCCTAAGAAGGCAGGCACTGGGAACTTCTCTGAAGAAAGCTGACTCTCCTACCCCAGAAAGTATCAACTTCCAAAGCTACCTAGCTAGGAGCAGAACTTCATGATCCCTTCTCTCACCTGCACTGGCATTTTGACTGATTGTTCTTGTGTAGGTCTTGTGTGGCTAATATATCCACCAAGTGTCATGGCTCTTACCCGTCCAGAAGTCAACCTTCCTAAGCCCATCATTTATCTTCCTGTCTCCCCCTTCAAGATGTTCCCTGAGCTACGTATGTGTGTGGGGTATGATATAAATATCTTATTTAGGGGTGTGCACTCCAACATCACCCCGTTTTCTGCACTCTGCTAGATGCAGGTCTATGCAGGTCTAATTTCCATCTGCTGCAAAATCAAGCTTCTCTGATGAGCGTTGAGTGCTGCATTAATCCATGAATATAGAACTAGGTGTTAGAGGGCAGTTTGATACTATACCTGGTTAGTAAAATAGTATCAGATTATGCCCTAAGGTCTATGACCTCACCAACCATGGGTCCTTGGCCAGGTTTACAGTATCAGGCATGAGTTCCTTCCTGTAGATTACACCTTAAACCCAAAGCAGAAGGGAGCTGGTTAGCCCTATATCATTCACACTACTACTGCACCAATAGCTGTATTTTGTCAGGTTAGTTTTTATTGTAGCCTTGCATGGTTCATGGCTGAGTAACTGTTGATGGTTTTTCTCACTCAGCAGCCTGTAAAGCCCCTTCTCGCCCTATGTATGATAGCCAGCAGGGAGAAGTTTTTCTGGTCAGTGCCTGCTTCATTCCTTCATAGCCTGTGATCTAAGTGTGTGTATGAGATCTTCTACAATAGGGTCTTATCACTAGTTCTGGTGATGACCAATAGAAAATGGCAATAGCCCTTTTTGTTTTGGCAGTCTATGGGGCCTCTCTATCAACACATAGATGTTATGTTTGTTTGCTTGGGTTACTGTGGCTATATGCAATACACCACAGTGGTAAAATATTTACTTCTCACTGCTTTGGAGTTTGAGACACCAAGACCAAGGTGCCTGCAGACTGAGTTCCTGCAAATGGTCTTATTCCTGCCTTTCAGAAAGGGAAATGACAGGCTGGAGAGATGGCTCAGAGGTTAGGAGCACTGGATGCTCTTCCAGAGGTCCTGAGTTCAATTCCCAGCACCCACATGGTGGCTCACAACCATCCTCTTCTGGCCTGAAGGAATACATGTGGAGGAACGATGTATACATAATAAATAAATCTTAAAAAAAAAAAAGAGGGGGGCAGGGGGGATAACGAGGAACAGAAGCTCAACATTGTTAAGTGAAGGGACACTAGTTCCAGTGGAGCATGTGGCTCTGGCAGGCCTTGCCCTTCTCTACCATCCTCTCTTCCTTGCTAAAAACCCTTATATTACATTCTTAAAGCTAGACATAAAGGTCTAGTTCCTTATTTGGCCACTTTCTCCTCCTGAGGATGACCACCAACCACCAAGGTCCAGCTAGCAAAGTACTTAAGTGCAGCAATCAAAAGCCCCGTTTGGCTCAACCAATTAACATAATTAAAATTAAACACCTCATTCTAACACGGTGTTTCCCCTAGTACCTTTATAAACCACCATTTTCTTTTGGGCCATATCTGTCTCCTCTCTCCCAGGGACAAATATCCCTGCTCCCTCTCCCTTATGCCTTTTCCCTTCTCTCCGGTCCTCTATCTTCTGTCTTTGTCTCTTATTTCCTGTTTTGTGTCCCTCTGGGACAAATACGTTTCCTTTGTGCTGAGAACTTGGTTTTGACATGCCCTGAGTCGATAATGATACCCTTACAATAAGTATTTGGGGAGGGGTTAGGCCTATACTATGGATTTGGAGAGTGCCCTAATTTAGTCAACTGTAGGTCGCAATGCCCAAGGTTAACCCAACAGAGGCGCGCTAAATGATGGATGAGTTGTGAGAAACGAAGGTCCAAGGATTTGCCATATAGAAGTCACCGATGCTAGATTTAGAGGCCATTGGGTAGCTTCTGTTCAAAGCATGACTGTGAGGCACCAACTTCATTGAACGTGACCCTGCAGGTAGGCAAAGCACCAGCAGGGACAACTAAAGAGCCACGTCATGACGGCAGCGCCTACAGACCACCGCTAGGAAGCTTTCCTTGGTGCTCATGTTGCTCCAGGTCCCCGTACATTCTCTCTCCTAGATCGTACTGTCATTATACTTTCCACTTCGTAGTTCCTCTAGTAAACAGCCCAAACTGTGTGAAAGCCACACGACCACGAAGCAGCCATCGGTCCCCAGGAATGGCGCGCGCCACACCCTCTGCTCACTAGGAGAGAGCAGAGTTATCTTATCCTCTGGCTGGGTGGCAGCGGAGACAGGGAGCATCAGGAGGGGCTCAGGCCGGAAGTGTGTGTGAGGACTTCCGGACCATCAAAAAGTAGACACCCTCTTTTTATCTCGGGTGCAGTGACACCCAACGAAAACCAGATGCCCCCTTGGATGTTTAAGAGGTGACTACCAACGTTCGTCCCAACCCTGGGGCTTCCCGCGTGGTTTTTGGCAGGAAGCCGGACGGAAGCTACACTTGGGGGGTAGGGGCTTCATTCAGGAATTGAAGTACAAACTACCGCGAGAACCTCTTTGGTAGTTGTCCCGCCAGGTGCCTATCTCTTTAAGAGAGTAGGCGGGGCGCTAGCACCGCCTCCACTCCGATCCCAGGGGCCCCTGCGCGTCGGGTGCGCTTGCTTCCGGTGCGTTCGGCGCGCGCGCAGCGTCGCGCGTGCGTTGACGTGCGGCCCCGCCTCCTCCATCCTCGCCGCGCTGCTTGCTGCTGGGGTTGAACTTCCCGCCCTGTCTCTTCTGGGCCACTGCGATGTTGCACGTTCTACCTCGGCACTGAGGGGACAGAAGCGTCCCAGGTCGCTCCATCCTTGCTGACGGCGTCGCGCCCACGGCCGCCATGTCCACCGGGTTCTCCTTTGGGTCCGGGACGCTGGGCTCCACTACCGTGGCTCCCGGAGGGACCGGCACAGGCGGCGGGTTCTCTTTCGGGACCGGCACGTCGAGGTAACCGTGTTTACAAGGCTTCGATGGCCTGGTGCTTCCCCGCGAGGCTCGGCTTGTCGAGGTCTGCCTTCAGGTTGCAAGGCTGCCGTGCGAGCCCCGCAGCAGGAGGGCGACGGTTGGGTGGGGGACCCCTGCTGCCAGGGCTCTGCAGCCCCCAGACGCGCGGAGGCCGGGCCGCGGGAAGCGGCCTGGCATCGCGCCTACGCCTTCGCGACACCTCCGTCTCAGGGATAGAATGGGCGTGGAATGAAAGACCGCTTGCCCCTGTCTTTTAGGAATAGAAAAATAGGAGGAGAATAATTAGAAGTTTTCCCTTGACAGTTCAGATTTCATCACAGTATTTACGATTTTAAACGTTACGGTGCATTGAATTTGTGATTATTTTTGTTTCACGAGATTCTCAAGTACCCGGTCTGCCTTTTTAAGCTTTTATAGCGTTTATCAGTAATAATTTTGTACCGTATGCATAATATCCTAAATTTTGTATTATAACCATACACATTATACCTTTTCACTACAAGCTTAAGCAGTGTATTCATAAGTTTATGTATTATATTTAGGTAGTGACAAATGTATAGCTAGGGATTTCAGAAAGCCATTTCGGTGAAGGAGTTAATCGTTAGAACTCGGTCTTTGTGAAAGAGTTCATAAAATCAGGAACTGTGTACTCGAGAGACAAGGTATCTCCTGAAGCTTAATAATGTGGTAGACTAAATGGCTACAGATTTAATATCCCAAGAAAGCTCTTTTTTTCCAGGGCATATTAGATACAGCAAATCCAAAATAAAAACTTGATAGCAGCTTGTTTGTGACCCTGCTGATGACTTTCTTGCGATCCAACCCTAATTGCTTGCAGACTTCCTTCCCAGCCTTGTGTGTCCCTGTTTCTTTTGTAGTGAGGTCAGAAGGGTGCACATGATTACTGCTGCACTGTATCTCATGTTTGCTTTGTAAATTTTGAGATGTAGTCTCATTTATGTTGCCCAGAGTGGACTTGAACTCACTTTGTGGTTCAGCCATGAAGTTGTGGTTCCTTTGGCTTAGCCTCCCAATTCAGTATTGTTGTATTATTTAAGATTAACTTTACATTTGACTTGTTTTTAAGGAGAAAAGGGAGGTATTTGAATTTGTTAGGAGTATTCCTTTTACTATCTTTTAATCTTAGATGTTATGACAGAAAACAGTCCTAAATAGGCTTTTTTTTTTGTATTTTTCCAAAGTAAATACTAGCATTAATAGGCTTTTTATTTTTGTTTTGTTTTTTTTTATAAACAAGCACACCTTCTGTGGGGCTCAACTTTGGAACTCTTGGAAGCTCTGCCACCCCAGCATCTACATCTGCTTCTGCCAGTGGTTTTGGATCAGGACTCTTTGGAGCTAAGCCTCCCACTAGTTTCACTTTAGGAGGAGCAAGTTCAGGTAAGGAGGGTGCTCTTGTTCTCAGGGGTAAATGTGATAGATCTTTCCTGGTTTCATCTCTACCTTTAAGGGGCCATTGCTGATTGTAGAGCTTTAAGAAGGAGGGAAGACTTGAACTGTGTGGGTAAAGAAGCAGCTCTAGCTGGACGTTGGTGGCTCACGCCTTTAATCCCAGCACTCGGGAGGCAGAGGCAGGCAGATCTCTGTGAGTTCGAGACCAGCCTGGTCTACAAGAGCTAGTTCCAGGACAGCCTCCAAAGCCACAGAGAAACTTGCCCCCCCCCCCCAAAAAAAATAAGAAGCAGCTCTAGACAAGCACTTGAAAGTCGTAAACATGAATTACAGTGATTTTTGTAGATTCAGTAATGCAGTTTTTTTTTTTTTTTTTTAAGTAAAGATTGCTTAAGGCACTTTTACCCATTTGTTTTAAATTTTGATATTAAAACAGTTGTTTTAGCAGAAAGAAAGTATAGTTCTTGAAAATTTCTGGTACACATTTGAGTGATAACTTTTGTTTCTAGTACTTTGTACCTTTAGTACTAGATGTTTCAAATATCTGTTTCCTTACTTAGCTTTTATTCTCTACCTCCAGAACCTCTTGGTCTCAGTTGCTGCCTTTCATTGGCTGTTCAGTGTTTGTAGCACATTTTACAGGTGTGCCCGTGAAATAATAGCAGAGGTATAAAACTATTGGATTAAGGTCTCTTTATTTCAAAGCACAGCCGGGTGAAACACAGGCCAGAGCTAGGTTAAGAACCCAGCCAGCGCGGCCAGAACAAAGAGAGGGGTCGCATCCCCACGTGCAGCTCCTTAAGAAGCCCCCTTACGTCATTCCGGCTTTCCTTCACCCCGCCCTTCTGGGCGAGTCCCCGGGTCCACCTGGTACCTGCCCCAGGACTATTGGGCGGGGCTAGGGTGACTCCCTACATAAAACAGTAAACTTGCTGAGCTATTTCTCAGTTCTAGGGCTCCATTTAGAATAACATCCCCTACCCATACCCTCCACACCTGGGCTTAACTTTGTTATAAGTAATGCTTGTTTGCCTTTACCCACTTTTAAATCCTGTTTTATCAAAACCAGTGCCCTAGAAAAAATGCTTGTGTTTGTTGCTAGAATACATATTTGGTCCTATTAGAAGTGTGTTAGTCTCTGAAAGTGGAGTCTAGAATGAAGCCATCCTCATTGATGATTCAATTTTATTTGCGTATTTGTCTCTGGGAATAACTACAACCATAGAATTCTGGGTAAGAATTTTTGAGAAGAGATCAAACTCTGGTTTTCTAATGAATTGAGTAGCTTTTCTCCTCTCATCTAATATTTCAGAGTAGGGAGGAAGAAAATTAATTACAAAGAATTTTGTCTGGATCCCACATAATTGTTTTTCAATAACCTTTCAGTATTTGGGTATATAAAAAACTGAATGTTTCTGTATCATGCCTTTGTAAGTTACAGATTTATTTTAAACATAGATGACTTTTGATGTGGAAGTTTATGTCATATTACATTTCCAGGTGTTTGACTTTATATGAGAAAGCACCAAACTATGTGACAGTCTTAGAATTAGCCCTGGTTGTATCTCTGAAAGGTTGTGAGATGTTAACTGTCCTATCATACCTTGAAGCAAAGCTTTTAGTTATCTATAACATTACAGAATTATGGGGCTGGGGGCATAGCTCAGTGGAAGAGCACTTGTCCTCCTGTGTGTTTGAGGTTTAATCCTTGCTGCTGCCAAATAAAAGTAAGTAAGTGTGTGTGTGTGTGTGTGTGTGTGTGTGTGTGTGTGTGTATGTATGTATGTATGTATACATATACACATACACTCTAATGAAAGTTTTGGATTCTCTTCTACCTTGAGGACACAATAGTTTCTTAGTGGTAAGATTAAGGGAATACAAACAACTAGAGTGTCAGCCTTTCTTCAGTCTGAACAGCAGTAAATAATGGGTGGCCATAAAATAGAAGGAATGAAGGGATGGTAAAGCCCAGTGTGGTGGAGCATGTCTGTAGTCCTCAACACTCAGGAAGATCAAAGGTTGAGGACCAGTCTGGGCTACTCAGTGGGCCAGCCTGGGGATAGCTAGCAAGACTGTCTCAAGAGAGGTATGTGAGTGTTAAAAGCCTTTTGTGTGGGGTTAAGGTCATCATTGGCAGACTACTAAGATGCTGCTTACTTTGTTAACTAACAATTTGACAAGATTGCTTATGAGGGTGAACATAGACCTTTCTTGTTCTCTTACAACTCACCCACACATAATTTTAAAACACTGTGCTTGGTGATGAACTCCCAGTTGTCCTCAGGGCAATCCAGAAGCATGGTTTCCGACTTTTGCAGTAACTCCAGGAGAAGCCCAAATAAGGGTTGCATTTCTTCATTTAATATTATTTGAGTAGTTAGTGCTTCTGAACTGTGTAGTCTGCTTATACATCATGCCTTGGACATTCAGCATTAACTTGAATTTGCAGTGGTGACATGGTACTAAGAATATGATTATGTCAAAACCGTTAAGTACAGGGGCAAGGTATTCATGAGCTCTGACATGGAGGGACAGGCAAGTGTATGAACATGTTCTTGTGTCTGATACTGTGCTAATGCAGGAATGACAGTGTGGAAGACAGGAGAGTAGGCTTATCTGGAGTTGGGAAATATTTTACATGAAGCAGTTGAAAATATAAAGTTGTAATCATAAAAGGATCTAAGGGAATATAAAATACTGTTCTTGGAGCTTATGATTCAGAGTGGAAATAGGAGGAAGAATTGATATTTAAAAAACTGGTTGAGACCATATAAGAATGAGCAGTATTTTGCCAGGCCTTTAGACTGTTTAACATACTTAAGCGTTCATAGGATCCTTAAGGTGGACAGAATTATTGAAGTACTGTCCTCTCAGCTCTTGCTGTTGTAAAATGAGGTTAACTGTGGTCACCTACCTGGGGCTCACAGGATTGGACCCACTAACATTCCCTCTTGGGGAGGGAAGACTCGCATGCACTGGGCTGCTCACAAAGGCAGGCCTCAGGTCCTCAAGTGCTACCCTTCCCTGAAAGTATACAAGCAGTTTGTAATTGCTGTGGAGAGAGAAACTTTTTTCAGTGGTGTAGTTGCCCAAGCCCTCACTCAGACTTCTTTTGGTCTCCACAACTAAACTCATTGTTGACCAGTGATTCCTTTTGACTTTTTTTTATCTGGGGTGAATAAACACTAGTTCATGTCTCCTAAAGAAAAGTTTATGCCAATACCAAGATGCTGCTAAAGTAACTGAGCTAATACTGAGAGTAGATGAGAGATTGCAGAGACTGACAGATTAAGAGGTTGCTTTAGAGGTGGCCTAAACTGAAGTTTTTGAGGGTGCCAGTAATCCAGCAATATTTTTTGAAACAAAGAAGCTGGTGGTAGTTAGGGTTAGATTCATATACCTGTGGTTGAAATGATAAAAATGGAGAGACCAGTGGAGGAAGCAGCAACAGAACTGGCCTGAACGGAGGAAGAGATCTACAGGCAGGAAAGGAGGAGTGAGAAGAGAGCTTGGTGCTGACAGAAACGGGGGTCCGGGAAGAAGAGGATTTTCAGGAGTACCAAATGATACTTGGGTAGTTTGTGACAGGAGGGACTACTTTTCTGTTGAGAGCAAAGAGAGTTTTGGGGAATAAGTGCTATTACAGGTAAGTCTGGGGATGGAATTGCAATTGCCATTGTGTTTGTATTCTTTTTCTTTGGGTTTTTTTTTTGTTTGTTTGTTTTTGTTTTTGTTTTTATATAGAGTCTCACTATGTCTCTCAGGCTGTCCTGGAAATCACTATATAGACCAGGCTGGTCTAGAACTCACAGAGATCTGCCTACCTATGCCTCCGGAGGGCTGGGATCAAAGGCGAGTGCCACCACACCCATCTTGCATTTCTTTTTCTTAACCCAAAGGATCATCTTTTTTATATTTTTACCATGATTTAGTCCCAACTTAAGTATTTTCTTTCACTTCTACAAATCCTTTTATCCCATTTATGATAAAGGATTATAGACATAAGGATACTAATTAAAACCAGCATAATATCTGTATGATTAAGATAAAATGATTTTTTTTTTTTTTTAAACAGGAACACCAGCTACTACATCTGCATCTACAACAGGCTTCAGTTTAGGATTCAGTAAACCTGCAGCCTCTGCTACACCATTTGCCCTGCCTGGCACGTCTACCTCAGCTAGTGGTCTCACTCTGTCGTCTGCTCTGACATCCACGCCAGCAGGTGAGACAGAATGGGAAGAAAATTGAATGTGATGCTTACATTGAAATTTTATCCAGTTAGAGAACATCAGTGGCCATTTATATTAAATAGAATACCAGGCTGGGAGATGGTGCAGTGGGTAAAGCATTTGCTATTGTTATTATAAGGATTTGTTGTACAAGAATAAAAAACTCTAAAACTCAACTATACTTTGGGAATTTTTTTATTTGAATTAGTTGGCAATTTTGTCTTTTTGAACTATTGGCTTAGTAGTTCACACCTATGATTTGGGAGGATGCCTCAGGAAGATCTTGAGTTCAAGGCAAGGCTTGGCTATGTAACAAGACTTTATTTGGGAAAAAGATAGCATTGGCCATTAAAGCAGTTTGGCCATCTTGAAATATGGCCTCTGTTCAGAATAAAGAGGATCAGAGTGGTGAAATACACAGATGTTTTTTATCTTATTTGTTGTCAAGAGACTTTATGGCAGGATGTATAAAGACATTTGTAAATTCACCTGGCTCAGGATTCATTTGCTTTTAAAGGCAGAAATATTGTCTGGGATACAAACTATATTGTCTAGAATCAGTTATTGGGTGCCATTGGAATAGTGCCCAAAGCTATTTTGTTGAATGAAGGGACAAAGGGGAGGAACCCCAGTTACTGTCTTGAAGTTGCCGTTCTGCTTTATTCTGAGTATTTTCAAAGTTTTCTTGAGCAAGTGGTTTCCCCAAAGGTTTAGATGTGTCAATGGGATTCTATTTTTGAGAATGTCCTATTTTCCTGTAGTGTTAAGTGCTATATGAAGGCTTATTCATCTCTCTCTTTCTTTCACTCTCAGCATCCACAGGATTTACTTTAAATAATTTGGGAACAACACCAGCCACAACAACAACAGCATCAACCGGGCTTTCTTTAGGGGGGGCCTTAGCTGGCTTGGGAGGTTCACTTTTCCAGAGTGCAAACACAGCAGCATCGGGTAATTGATAATATTTTTTTTTTCCAGAATAGTAAATGCTTGCATTTAAATTTACTTTAATTTAACTTGTTAAAAAGGACACGTTTTTAGACAATATTTTTCTTTCAGTATGAAAACCAAAATAATAATTTTCCTTTGTAAGTGGACATTTTAGCCATACTTCAGAATATGTTGTCATTTTTCCTCAATGGGCCTATTTAAGGAAAGATTCAGAAAGCTTCCACCAAAATTTGTCTTTTAAATAAATGTCAGTTAAGTTGTCTTGGCAGAGGATGTAGCTTGGTGATAAAATTTGCTTAGTTGGAGTTACAAGGGAGCTTTACATCCAAATACGTATTATAGCCAGGTAAATCTGGCTTCCCAGTATGGTTTTCATTCTGGAAGATAGGAGAGGGTGTTCTGAGAATTATTTGAAGACACTGTGTAATTATTTCACATAAGAGTGTAATTTCAGGAGTTTCTGGTTAACGGTTGGCCAACTAGGAGAGTTTATGTGTATTTAAATTGTAAAAAACCACAGTATTCTGAGGCTGATTTATAGTAGCTTTTTTCCTTTGGCTGAAATAGGTGAAAAAGCATGGCTGATGCCTTCTACCAAAGAAACTAGTAATTTTTTTGTCTTCTATTGAGGTATTAAATGAATGGAAAATATTCAGGTGATTGTAAAGGAAGAAAGAGTTGGGTCACGGGGACCTGTAGAAATCTGTAGTGTTCACGGAGTACCTTCCAGTGACTAGATACAAATGACTGCATCATGCTTACTTGTAGGATAAGCGTGTAAACATGTCTCACAGATTCCTGTAATACCAAAATGAAAATACAGTACAAAGGAGAATCAGGAGATCATTTTATAACTTCCCAGTGCTTTGGGTTTGCTTTTCTTATTGCTGTAACCAAATACATTATGAAGGCAGCTTGAGCTTCTTCTATGCAGGGCATATAGCAGAGGTTAAGGCATGGCAGGTGGGCAGTGCTGCCTGTGGTGGTAAGAGCTTGCATCTTCCTGGCTTGTTCACATCTGCACAGGATCAGGAAGCAGAGCATTCTCAGCAAATCTGCACCACTTCTTAGACTCTTGACATAATACTCAATGCTTACTTTATGCCTGTGCTAACCTAAAGGTGCCATTGACTTGAAAAAGAAACAGGTAGAGTATCACTTCCATGAAATGCTTGGAGCCAGAGTTTTATATATTGGTACATTCAGATTGTAGGTTGGGGTTACTTAGCATAATTTTTATTTAACTATTCTTTTAGTCATTGCCACAATTTAAATCTAGTTTTCAGTTATCACATCACATTTTCTCTGCTTTTAAAACAGGTAACATCTTGTCTAACTACCAGGCATACTAGTTTAGGAATGCATTGGTTTGTAGGAAAATAGGTTTGTCAACACAAAATCTGGTTGCCTTCTAAGTATAATTACTATGATTACTGCCTTTTTTTGCCAGTGAGGTGAGATTTAAATAAGAAAATAAAGGCTATTTACTTTTTAAGTAAACTTTTTTTTATTTTAATATCCTTTTGGGGATGTGTATTTAGTATTTAACATTTAAGGTATATCACACTCACATCTTATGAATTCACACTAGATTATTTTAAAATTGTGCAGTTCCAAAATATTAAACAGCAAGATGTATTCACCTGAAAATATATCATGTGAAATAAATTTTGTAGAAAAAAATTTAAAAATAAATAAAAATTCAATGTTTACCTATATCAAATTAGATATAGTTGAGCCCTTTTATAGTGAGAGATTCCAACTTCCAAACTAAATATATCATTGAATCCAATGAGATATTATCAATATTTACCCAAATTATTTATTACAGATTTGTTTCATGTTAATGTCCTAAAACAGGTAGTAGGAAAATCTGTGGTCTTCAAAGTATTGAGTGCGTTGCCAGTAAAGGGGAATTCTTTTAAAATTAGGAAAGTTGATAAATGGTATTTGGCTTATTTACAGGTCTCGGACAAAATGCTTTAAGCTTGTCTTTGGGAACAACAGCACCTGCTTCAACTGCATGCAATGAAGGCCTTGGTGGTATAGATTTTAGTACATCCTCAGATAAAAAGAGTAAGTGAAGTTATCTCAATTTCATGTGGTAATGGCATTAGGAAGAAGCTTATAGGTTACTCAAAATTCCTGCTTGAAAGATCACTAGCTATGTATTTATTAGGACCTTTAAATTTGTTTGTATTGTCTATCATTAATATTCACAAATTTGAGCATAATATATTGGCTTTTTTAAATACCTTAAATTTGTGTGTGTATATGTCTTACATAGCTTTATTAATGTTTATATTAATGCTTATTTTTAAATCAGAATCATGATCTGTATGTTTGTAATCTACTCTTACTTGACTAACATTGGACATTCTTGTTTATGTCAGTAATTAGTTGATATTTTTTAATTATAAAGAGAGGAATAAGAGAAAAGCACAACTTTATTTCTCTTCTTTCCTGTTCCTCCACAGCCCTACTCTTATACTGTGTCTGAGCTAGAGTAGAGCAAAGATTATGTGAGAATAAGTACCATGTACCACCTTCTGTTTCCCTTAATTGGTGATTGTCAGGATTCTTCTGTTAAATCACAGATGTTTTTCCACGTTCTCTAGTGTGTGTGTGTGTGTGTGTGTGTGTTGGAGGATGAAAGTGCTCAGAGTTCAGAAAAAGGATCATATTTAGATTCTCTGGAGCTAGATTTGAACAGCGGCTGTGAACCACTGCCACAGGTGCTAGTAACCTAACTGGAATCCGGCGTAAGAGCTGTCTGTGGTCATTTTCTTGATTGGTGACTGATATGGGAGTGGGAGGGCCCAGCAGTACCGCCACTGAGCTGGTGGTCCTGGGTTATATAAAGTAACTATTCCCCCCCATCGATAGGGGTGTTTTATCATAACAATAGAAGCCTAACTAAGACACCACTGATCCATATCTCCAGCCCCAGAATGTCACTTTTTATCAAGTAGCTATAGCAGTTAGCTCTGGCCCTATATCTATGAGATTTAGCCAGATGGAAGGAGAGTAATAGATAATAAAGAAGAGGCAATATGGATTAAGGCTTTGCCCTTCTGAAGAGGTCAGATAGACACAGCTTCCTTCCAGAGTTATGAAGGGCTTTTTATACCACATTGTTTTGTAATTAAACTGGAGGGTTTTGATGAGATTTGTTTTAAGATTTAAGAACATTTATTACTGTTCATTATAGCCAAGAGATAGAACCAGCTTAGCTAGTTCACCAGTGGGATGAATGGATGAAAGGAAAAGATGGCATATTCACAGTACAATTGGGTTCAGTTGCATAAGATGAAATGATGATACTTGAAGAAAAATAGATGGTCCTGGAGATTATGATAAGCAGATAACCCAGGCATTACTTGTTTCTCTCCTCCTCCTCCTCTCTTGTGGTGTGTGTGGAGGGGGGAAGCTGGGGGTGGTTATGATGTGAGAAAGAGGACTGAAATCTAAAGAAATAGGGGAGCAGGAACTAAAGATAATCAAATGTGTGTGGCATGAAAGCAGGAGTGGGAAATGTTTGAGGGGAAGAAAGGTACCATTAGATAAGATGGGTAGTGAACAAATAAAGCAAGTTTAGTGATATGTGTGTATGGAAAAACAAAAGGGGGAAATGGAGGGTAAAAGGATGAAAAACATTTAGATGGCTGTGTGGAAATCAGCAAGCCAAAGAATGCAAGAGTAGCATAGGAAGTGTTTGTAAGAATATTATTACTGAGGCAGAGGGTGGATTGATAGGGTGCATGGTAATGTAGCCCATTTTACAAATTGTATATAGAGAATTGTAGCTCAAAAGTAAAGTATCAAAGAAATACTACATGGCTTAATCACTATTGTATTGCTGTGTTAAAACACTGACCAAGGCAGCATATAGAAGAGTTTATTTGGCTTACAGTTCCAGAGGGGTAATAGTGCACGATAATAGCAGAGATGGTAGGTGGCAGGCCTCTGGAGCAGTACTTGCGAGCCCGTATCAGGAACAGCAAGCAGGAAGTGTAGAGAACAAACTGGGATTGGAATGTGGCTATTGAAAACTGAGTCAGCCCCTGGTGACACACTTCTTCAGCAAGACTACACATCCTAATCCTACCCAAACAGCACCATAAACTGGGGTCCAAGTATTCAAATTCCCTAGATTATCAGGGCATCTCATTCAAACCACCATAGTATATCAGTTTTAAGAAAATGAGCTATTTGGCTTAAAAAAAATTAAACCCTTGGTTTTATTACTTTCTCATCAAATCTTAGATTTAATTTTAGAAATAGATGAATGAAATGTAATATGTTTCATGTTGAGTAACTTAACAGTATGAACAGTACCTCAGGGAAAATGGACCGATCACAGGAGTGAGCAGTTTAAAAATGTAGAAAACATTTTTTTACATAATGCACATTTTTTTTTTTTTTTTTTGGTTTTCTGAGACAGGGTTTCTCTGGAAACCTGGAGGCTGTCCTGGAACTAGCTCTTGTAGACCAGGCTGGTCTCGAACTCACAGAGATCCGTCTGCCTCTGCCTCCCGAGTGCCATAATGCACATTTTAAGAAAATGTTTTACCTCACTACTGCTGTAAGAAAAGTTTGAATGATAGTAGATTGGCATTTTAAGTATGATGTCCTTTGTTGAGGGTGAGATACATTTTATGCCTGTGGCAGATGAAAATGTACATGGAGACAGTCAGTTGTCTTAAATGATTGACAGAATGTTTTATGGATTGTTAGGTTAGAGAAGTTAGGGCATCAGTACTGGTGATGGTGGTATCTAGAGTTAGACAGTGACATAAACTGTTCATACAAAAAGACCAAGTTGTTTCTTCTTGAGGGAAGTAGATGCAACTGAACTCTGTAATGTGTTTGCTTGGTGTCAGATCTCCATCGTTATGCTGTGTTCTTCCTGCAGTTCATGATAGGGAAAAATCATATTGCATGATGTCGAAATACTTTGTATTTTGTTTAATTTCTGTTCATTTAGAACTTGGTATGTGTTACTGTGTTGTTGAATGACCTATTTTACATGAATCATCTTGAATTTTCTAGGTGATAAAACAGGAACAAGGCCAGAGTAAGTTTAAAATTTAACTTTAAATATTGTAATTACATTTTCTTTACTAAATTGTTGGCAGATTGTATAGATAGAAGTAAATTATAACCAGGTATACATTTAGAAGGCAAAAATTAGTGTTTGCCAAAAATGATAAATACATGTTCTGGAAAACCTCTGAAATATCAATCTTTGATTACTAGTTATGAGAAAATTTAAAACCATTTCTTTTGGAAAAGGTGTTGACATTCCTCAAATAATACAAATACTTGAGTTTTAGCCTTCTCTGTGCTGAGTTTTGAGCCCAGGGCTTTGTGCTTGCTAAGTGTGAGCTCTACTACTGAGTTATTCCTGCAGTGCTTACACTATCAGTTTTACATACACCAATTACTATTCCAGGACCATTTTACTCCCTGTGTCTTCATCCAAGGTAATAGGTTCCATATGCATTATATGCATGCTTGGAATATGATCACCTTTTTACTCGCCAGTCACTGTGATCATTTTTCTTGCCAATTACCCACTTAGTTTGTGTTCTGTTAAGTGAATCATTTGTGAGGACATAGGACTCCTCACAAACATGTATTGCTTTAACCCCTTAAGGTTGAGTATCCATGAGATCAGAAGTGTTTCATATTTTGGGTATTTATATAGATTAGCAAGTTAAACAACTCTAACCCCAAATTCAAAGCTTTAATGAAGCATCTGAGAGGATTGAGGGTTCTAACCAGCACTGTAAAATGATTCTTTTATAGCATGCCAAGTTTTAATTATTCTCAGTGTTATTTGTAATTATGTCAGTAGACTTTATTTTTTCCTTTTGGGTGAAGGTTATAAAGTACTAAGCTATATTGAGTATCTCATGAAAAATGCTATAGGCTTTTTTTAATTAATACCTTACTGTTTTGAATGTCAATCAGAGAATCTGAATTAGAAGAAACATAGTCCAACATCTCATTCAGTCTAGTATTTTCTGATCTTTTTTCAGATATTTACTTAAATGATTTTAAGAATATTTGTGCCTGACACCAATCTTTTTAAGAAATGTTGGTGTCAGATAAATTGCTAAAATTATTTTTGTAAGGAAAATTATTTTCTTTATAAAGACATTGAAATAAAAGAAAATAAGTAAGAGAACATTGTTATATTCTCTTTTCTTAACATAAGAAAATGCAACTCATTTTTCAGTTCTTAGAATCTGCATAGTATTATTGAATTTGTGGGTGGCATTAATATAGGTTGGCTTTTTTCTTAGGGATAGTAAAGCTCTGAAAGATGAAAACCTGCCTCCTGTCATCTGTCAGGATGTTGAAAATCTCCAGTAAGTACCAAGTGTAAATTGGTAAATAAAACTTGAAAAATTCTTGGGTTTGTTTTAGGGGAAGCATTTTCTGCTAAATATTTTATGGGCTGAGCTTTCTAACATTAATCAAAAAAAAAAAAAAATGCCCAACAGACTTGTCCATGAGACAATCTGTGATGGAGGCAATTAGGTCTTTAGTTTGTGTCAAGTTGATAAAAATTAGCAGGCACACAAACAAATGTTAAAGAAATTTAAGCAAAAAAGTAAGAATTAAGATTCTTTAAGCATCATTCTATTAAAAAGTATGAATTATAGTTCTTAAACATTAGATTATGACCAGCTTATTAAACCTATTTTTTAAGTCTTTGTTTCTTTTAATTTTTTTGTTTTACTTAAATTTTTTTTTCTGAAGCTTTATTTTATGTGTATCAGTGTTTTGCCTGTATGTATGTCAGTGCACTGTCTGTGTGCCTGGTTCTTGTGCAGATTAGAAGAGGACCTTGAACTGTAGTTACCATTGGTTGTGAGCTGATTGTGAACCACTGTGTGAGTGTTGGGAACTGAACTTGGGTCTTCTGCTAGAGTAGTATATTGCTCTTACCTGCTGAGCCATTTGCATGTACATAATTTCCTTCCCTTTCTTCCTCTCTAGCCCCCACCCCCAATCCTGCCACTTGTTCTGTTCTTTTATTGTTTCAGGAAATTTGTCAAAGAACAAAAACAAGTCCAAGAAGAAATTAGTCGAATGTCTTCCAAAGCGATGCTCAAAGTCCAGGAAGACATAAAGGCTCTGAAGCAGCTTCTGTCGTTGGCTGCCAGTGGGTTGCAGAGGAACACTCTCAATATTGACAAACTGAAGTTAGAAACAGCTCAGGTATGCCAGTCATCAGCCATATTTCTGTGCGGGGTTAGTTAGGGTTTTTTCCCCTGAAATAGAAATAGGAATTTACTTAATTGAAAAGTTTAATGTGTATACACTAATAAGAAAACCAGAGCATTCATAAAATTTTAAATTGCCACGTTACTTTAATTTTATATGTGTTATATATATGTATGTATAACAATAATCTAGTAGTTTATACTTTTTTTTAGCCTAGATTAGTATTCATGACAGTCATTTGGGGTAGGTACTGTTATCCTTATTGTGCATTTAGATCCACAGAGAACTTAAAGAAGTTGGGGAGCAGTCCCTGCTAGTTCTGCCCTTAACCCTGAGCTCTCAGAAGATATTCTTACTAAACTTATAAAGAAGAAAAATACCTAGACAGAAAATGTTTTCTACTTTGTTTATTATCAGATTAAAAACTATGGCATGCCTTGTTAATACTAAGTATTACTGGTTATTTGCTGGTCTTAGTTAAATCAGCCTTAGTTAAACCCTGTGACATCATACACATAATACTGTTAGGTGGTTCTTCTCTACACCATGGAAGAAGAGTGATAACATATGAATTACTTGTGTTTTATGTATTGTAATAAGAAATTCATCTTTTCCTATCGTCTTGACTGAGTTATTGGTAAGTTTTGTGTGATCCCTTTTTACTGTAGGCTTATCAAGTGCTGTGTTCTTCAGAAGTGAAGCGATAGAATTTTCAGTATAACTTTCAAATGTGGTTATGTAATAAGTTAAGTCATTTATTCAAGAATACTTTGTAATCTTTTAAATAGTATTAAAACAGTTGTTTTAAACTATGATGCTTGCTGGGTGGTGGTGGCACATGCTTTTAATACCAGCATTCAATAGGCAGAGGCAGGCAGATCTCTGAGTTCTAGGCCAACCTGGTCTACAGAGTGAGTTCAAAGACAGCCAGGGCTACACAGAGAAACTCTTGACTCGAAACAAATCAATAAATAAATAAACTATGATGTTTAAAAAGAATTGGGAAATTTTGTTGTCTGTTCTCATATTCCCATTTCCTAGTCTTTTCATCAAATATGGATGCAGCACTCCTTTGTATGTTTTGTTATAGTCACTTTTCCTTTATCATTAAGTATGTTTTAGGAAAAACAAAATGCTATTTATGCTTTTGATAAGTGAATATTTAAGCTTTGATTAAACTTGAAATAATATGACTGAATTTTGTATGTGAAATACATGTATTTAAGAAAAATTACAATTAACCAGTAATGGAAGCGGCAAACTAAGAGAACCTGTAGTAGTCAAGGTTTTCTAGAGGAAATACATAGAACTTATACATTCGTGTGTGTGTGTGTGTGTGTGTGTGTGTGTACATATACGTTATGTATATATATTCATTTTGTAAATATATATATATATATATATGTAGAGAGAAAGAAAGGGGACTTATTAGAATGGCTTAGAAGCTGTGGTCTACTTGTCCAGTGATTGCCGTCCACCTACCAGAGATCCAAGAATCTAGTAGTTGTTAAGTCCATGAGGCTAGATGTCTCATCTGGTCTTCAGTATATGCTGGAATCCCAAAGTAGGCTCTAATGCCCACGAAGGAATGGACTTAACCAGTAAGAGTGAGATCAAGCAGGTAGAGAGAGCAAGCTCTCTTCTTCCGTGTCCTTTCTATAGGCTGCCAGCAGGTGTGGCCCAGATTAACAGTGGGCCTTCCCACCTCTGAGGTCTGGATTGAAAGTGGGCTTTCTACTTCAGATGATTTCATTAAGAAAAAAATACCTCACAGATGTGAGAGTTTTAGTTAATCTTTGATATAGTCAAGTTGACAACCAAGAAAAGCTATCATTGAACCCAACACAATACTTGGATTCACTGTAATTCTAAAACTGGGTGATTCTATCCTTAAATATATGGTATTTGTATGTGGCAAAATTGGTAAGTCTTTGAGATAAACAGAAGATAGTGGGGTTAAATGAAATAATAAAAGGCTTAGGAGGTAGAGCCTAAAGGTAATAAGGACAGACAACAGATCTTTAAGGAATCAATACCTGAGGTTTCTTGACAAAGTCTTACAGTCTGTGTCAAGTGCTAACACTGACCCAAAGTCTGAACTATCAGTTTAAGTAGTGCACTGAATCCTTGTGAAATCATTACCAATCTTGACTCCAAGAATTTCCTTCCAAGAAAGCTGTCCCAGGAAATAAAGGGACTCTTCAGTGAAGGGTGACAGACTAGAATCGGATGGATACAAAGCCTCGTAAACACATTATTCTTTATTTTTGTTTTTGGCAGACTAACTCAAGAGTTTAAGTAGGTTGTATTCCTTGTTTGGAGTAGATACCAGATGGCTTATTAGATACTATGTTGTTGGGTTTAGTTATCATAGCATTTAGTGAACTCTCTTTTAAAAATCTGTATTTTTCAGGCACAAAGGGCTCAAATTGACAATTCTACCATGAGTCTAACATGTGATATTTTTTAGTCTCAAAGATTTTTAAGTGTAACAATGGCTTGTGTGTAGGAAAGAGAAGGGGTGATGTCCAGGAGTATGACATGGGTGTGTGTGAAGACCTGCCAGCAGCTTATTACTGCAGAAGGCCTGTCAAGAATCATGCTCGCTCTCATAAGTAGGTGGTGAGAGTTGCTGGGGTGGTAGAAACCCAAGTGTAAAAAGGCATTGCCATATTTAGTGATGCAGGAAGTGTAGTGATTTAGGAGGCTAAGGCATGGGAATTATGAGTTGAAGCTGCTCTGGGTTACACAATAGAGGATTATCTTAAAAACAAATGAAAGGTAAAGTGGTAGGGAGAGCCAGTTAGATTTAACAGGTTGGTGTTTTAATAACGGAAAATAATTACTATTGGGAGCATAAATTTAAGGGACTTCTTTTAAAAAATAAGTTAAAAAAATAAATAGAGGTAGCCAGGCAGTGGTGGCAGGTGGCATACACCTTTAATCCCAGAACTTGGGTTCTGAGTTCTGGGCCAACCTGGTCTATAGAAGGAGTTCCAGGACAGCCAGGGCTATTTATTACACAGAGAACCGTTGTGTGGAAAAACACACAGAAAAGGAAAAAGCAATGGCATGACAAGAATATGGGGTATAAGGTGTTAACAGAATATTAGTCATAAATACTTATTGTTTATAAGGTATTGACATTGAGGGAGAGTGGAAGACCAATATTCTGCGCTCTAAGGCTTTCCTTGCAGTGGGTTAGGCAAGTAAAGTCTGTGTGGCCCCTCTTCCTCATGTAAGAAGTTGTAGGTTTATTGTGTGGTGGGGATGGCCTGAATAAATCCATGAGTAGTGTTAGTGTATAGTAGTAAGCTACCCAGATAATAATCCCTGTTGATTGTGGCCTCTGCTTGGTTCTGTCTGCTTGCCTTTCCTAAAATAGTGCTTTCCACATTTGTGTCGTGGAGGTTCTAAAACAGTACTGTGGTTGAACTCATTTTACAAATTTGCAGAATTTTATTCATAGTTCTTCAAAAAAAAAATCAGTTCATTATAATTTTATCATAAAATTTATTGAAAGTTCAGTTTGTCTTTAGAAAGAGGTTTCAGCAACAGGTAAAGCAGTTTGTTCTATTCCCTGTTTTTAAAGCACCTCCATCCAATTGTTCGACATCGCAGTGCAGAAATAGTTTTTATGCTATTCTAACTCTTTCCTTGCTTTTTTGTTTTGTTTCCTATGTGTGTTTGTAAAATCTCTGATGTATTAGGAGTTAAAGAATGCTGAAATAGCTTTAAGAACCCAGAAAACACCACCTGGACTTCAACATGAAAATACAGCTCCTGCTGAGTAAGTTATTGGATTTTTTTTTTAAACAAAAGTTTTTCATTTTAAGACAGCAGAGTGATAATCATACACAGAATTTTTTGTTTGTTACATGGGAAAGCTAAACTTGGATCTTTATATTGATTTCTCCTAATTATCTTAAGAGGCTATTTTATTCCTGCCTCACTGAAAGGCTAAGATCGGAATTTCTAACCATCTTTGATAGGATAGCAGCATGAGGTAGTCAGAGTGTTCACTGTCTGCTGGCAGTGTGCTCAACTCTGGCCCAGTGCTAGCTACCCCATCAGTCTGTGACTTCTAAGTCTTCATGACCTTGGAGGTCACAGAAACAGGGGTGTGCACTCATGTTCGTGTGTGTGTGTGTGTGTGTGTGTGTGTGTGTGTGTGTGTGTGTGTGTGTGCGCGCGCGCGCGCGCGCGCTGAGAGAGAGAGAGAGAGAGAGAGAGAGATTCTTGCTCCTGTAGTTTTCCTCTTTTTCCTTTTCTTTCAGGAAGTTATTTTAGAATTGCAGAAATATCAACAATAAAAATTTCCTGTATACTCTTTATCAAATTCCCTACTTACTAAATTTATCATGTGTGTTTTGTTTTTATATTCTGTATGTCTATGTACATCCCTCTCCCAAAACCTTGCATTATTTACAAAACTAATGGCTTCTTATATTTAAGTGTAAATGACTGAAAAATAAGGATAATTGCTTATATAACACTCCAGTTAACCAAGTTCAGGAAATAACTGTAATACTCATCTTACTCAGATTGGCATGACATGTTTCCATGATTTCACCTTGCCTTTTTCATACCAACAACACAATTCATGTTGCCAAAAGCCCCTCCCCTCTCTTTTTTCCTCTCCTTCACCCCTCCCCTCCCATAAAATTTAGTGATAGCTGCACTTTGATTTAACTTTTTAAACTTGTAAAAATGTAGTACAAAGAATTTGCATAAATTCCTTACTTCACTGTCCCTAATACTACATATTGTAGAGCTATAGTATAATTATCAATAATAGGAAACTAACATTGATAAAATCTGATGTTGCTTTTTTGAGACAGGGTTTCTCTGTGTAGCACTCGATCTGTAGATTGAACTCAGAGATACTCTGCCTCTGCCTCCCAAGTGCTGTGACTAAAGGTTGTGCCACCACTGCCTGGCTATGAAATGTTTTTAACTAAAACATTAGAATTTTATTGATTCCTCTCCTCCCCATTAATGTGCTTTTTACACTTCCTAGGATCCTGTTGTGGGGTTATATTGTATTTATTTATAATTTTCCTTAATCTCTACCCATCTGTAATAGTTTAGTTGTAACTTGCTTTGCATGACCTTGCTATTTCTCTGTAGACCAGGCTGGCCTTGAACTCACAGAGATCTATCTACCTCTGCCTCCAGAGTGCTGGGACTAAAGGCGGTGTGCACCACCACTGCCTGGCTGACCTTGTTATTTCTAAAGACTATGAAGTCGGTTTGTGTAATTTGCCCTCCATGATTGGAATAATAGTACATCAGTAATATTCAGTGCTTGGGAGTTTGCTTCACTGATACCTGTGGATTGAATGCCCCACTTAATAGAGGACAATTACTTATTATTTTTTAAGTATAAAGAAAATAATGTTTTAAATATTTGATGTAACTTTTTATAGCTACTTCAGAGTCTTGGTTCAACAATTTGAGGTACAGCTTCAGCAGTACAGGCAGCAGATCGAAGAACTAGAAAACCATCTTGCCACTCAAGCAAACAATTCACATATAACTCCTCAAGGTAACATCCCTACTATGGCAGTTTTGTGATAGCACCATTATGTTATTGATAGGCGGTTAAACTTGTATAATAGATATGCAAACAACTACTAGTGTTTGTCTTAAGCTGCTTTAAACAAATTTCCTAGAAAGCCTTTGGTAAGTCTTGCTTCCCTGAAATGTAGAATGCTTTATTGTAAGTCATTACTGTTGTGACAGGGGACTGTCTGGAAGTCCCCTTCCTTTCCAGGTCACTTATGGAAATGGCCTTCTCTCATCCTTCTTAGCCTGCTGTCTTCTGTAGTTGTAAATTGATAGTCTTTCCTTTTACACTGTAACTATCAAAAGTGGGACAGAGTAGTAGAATAATATTAATTGTTACATATTTGTTTCTTAATTTTCTCTTATAGATTTATCAATGGCTATGCAGAAAATTTATCAAACATTTGTAGCTTTAGCTGCACAACTTCAATCTATTCATGAAAATGTAAAGGTAAGTGTTCATTGCAGTTTCATCTGTCTACGTAGATACAAATATTTGTTTATCTGGTAACATGTTGCCATGCTTGTTCAGAAACAGCTCAAATAATGTTTCAGTGAAAAGGCCAAGTCATAATCAGGCCCAGACACATTCATTGATTAGAAACTAAAAAGAAAAAAACAAAAAACAAAAAAAACCCTGAAGCTTTAAAATAGGACCTTGGGAATAACTTTTGATGTCAATGTTCATTTTCCCTCATCACTATTCTTGGTAATTTACAGAAGGTGATTGTATATTTATGCAATGCTTGTGTAACCGACATTCAGATTGCTTCCATCTCTTTCCCAGTATAAATAGTACTATAGAAAACAAACATCCCTAGTGGTAAATCCTTTATAATGTGACTCAGTCTAATATGTTTTATTAACATTTATCATAAAGCTAAAGAAACTTGGTTACAACAAGTCATTCTAAGTACAGGAAACCTTTTTACCAAATAATATAATGTTTATTTAGGTAATATATATTGAATAATGTTAATGAAATAATTTGTCATTGGGTATTTGATCTTTATGTAATAATGCTTGTTTTAATTTTTTATATGCTGTGTAAGTATAAAATACAGTACACTTTCTTTTTGCTGCTAATCAAACAAATGTAAGTTCTTAGTTATCTACACTCCAAAAAATCCTTGAAAATTCAAAGAGGCTAAACTTGAATCTAAATAGATTATGTAGACATTTCATTGAGTATGTTCATTTCTGCTTGATTTGTGGTAATAGAGTTTTTAAGAAGTTACCTGTTTTAAACTGGGTCAGTTTTAAATTTTTAGGACATGCAAACAGATTGGAAACTAAAGCATTTTTAAGAAAATTTCTGAAGGAAGATTATAAGATTTAAAATCTTATCACTATGATAAATGTTGCTTTAAGATTTTAAACTGAAAAAAAAAGATTTTAAACTGGTAAAGATGATTCTGTGTTGATGTATGTCTTGTGCTAATTTTCAAATTAGTTTATTATGTTTCCAAAAAACAAAATCGGATATTGTATAATGGGTGCCTAGGTTCTTCTACTTCACCTCAGCCATCATCAAATCCTGATTGTTTGATAATTATACCATTCTCAGAGCTTTTGTTCCTTTGATTATTTTAAAATTTATTTAAAAGTTACTTTTTTATGTACATTGATGTTTTGCTTGCTGATTTTTTTTGGTGGGGGAGTGGGTTTCGAGACAGGGTTTCTCTGTGTAGCCCTAGCTGTCCTAGAATTAGCTCTTGTAGACCAGGCTTGCCTTGACTCACAGAGATCCTCCTGCCTCTGCCTCCAGAGTGATGGGACTAAAGGTGTGTGCCACTACCGCCCGGCTTGATCTTTTGCTTGCATGTATGTCTTTGTAAGTTACAGACAGTAGTGAGCTGTCATGTGGTTGATAGGAATTGAACCCCGGTCCTCAGGAAGAGCAGCCATTGAGTCCTTAACCATTGAGTCCTTTCTCCAGCCCCAAGTTATTTTATTTTTATGTGTATGAGTATTTGTCTTCCTGTATATCTGTGTTCTGTGTGTGTGCCTAGTGCTTGTGGAGGCTAGAAGAGGCCACCAGTCCCCCCTGGAACTGGGGTTATAAATGGTTGTGAGCTAATAAGTTGCACAGGTCAGCCTTGAGCTTACTCTACATTCTAGGCAAACCGTCAGTTTTGGAGTATCTGGAATTATAGACCTATGATGCCAGGCCTTGTCACAAAATTGTCTGTAATGGACTTCTCCCCTCTGGTTTGAAAAATAGCATTTTTGGTAATGAGGCCAGAAATCTGACTGAGATTGCCATAAATAGATATTTGAATAGTCTATTGTCTCTAATCTGTTTTCTCTTTGAGACAGCGTTTTGGTATATAGCCTAAAGAGGCCTGGAGCTCCTGTTTCAGCTGCCCTAGTTGTTTTTGCTTTATTTAGACATATTTCCAAGAACCAAAAAAAAAGACTTGACTTTGATCATATTTGTTGTGTGTCTAAGTTAGGGTTTCTATTGCTGTGATAAACACCATGACCAAAAGCAACTTGGGGAGAAAGGATTTATTTCCTCTTATAAATCTCATGTTGCACTCATTACTGAGCAAAGTCAGGGCAAGAACTGAAGCAGAAGCCAGAGAGGAGTCTTTCTTACTGGCTTGCTTCTTATTGCTTGCTCAGTCTGCTTCCTTATACAACTCAAGAAACACCACCTAACCAGGGTTGGCATCACTCACAGTGGTCTAAGTCCTCTCACATCAATAACTAGTTAAGAATACTTGATAGACTTGACAATAAGCCCCTTTTATGGAGGCATGCTCTCAGTTGAGAGTCCTTTGTCTTTCAAATGACTCTAGCATATGTCAAGTTAACAACTATCCAGGAAAGTGTGTTACCATTTATCTTCATCTGAAGTAGTATGCAAGCTAAATATATAGGCTCTAGATTTGTGCATCTTTGAATCTCATGAGGAATTGTCTTTGTTCCTTTGCTTTCATTAACCAATTGAAAGAGACTTAAACTACTTTATCCAGCATACCCCAGAGACATTAACAAAGTGGGAAGTTTTAGAATTTATCATATAAACCATGACTGATGTTAGGCATGTGGTTGCTGCTACTCCCACCCTCCAAATGTTTTTGTGAAGTCTTAGGCCATTACTTGTCATTATTGGGAGTTGCACTATGTGTGGGATGTGTATGGAACACAGGGAAAGGTAGAATGGATTTGAGAACAGTAATGAGATTTGTTTCCCTCACCTGCTACTAATGCCACATTTCTTAATATTCAGTCTTTCTGTGCTAAAAGTGTGAAATCTTCCTTTATTATATGGTACCCACTCATTTAAAAATATTTATTTAACTGGTATATATTTAGTTCTTTCATTTAAAGGTTATAAGAAAACTAGATGCATAAAGGAAAAGTTAGTTGGTAAACTGTAATATCTATTTAAATATTATTCTGCCTGCCTGTAATCTTAGCTGATGAAACCAGAATATTTTAGGTGGGGTATTTTAAAGATTTTTGACAATGGTAACAAACATTCACAGTAGTAATAGAGCTTTCAAGCCCAGCCCTTGTCCTGTCAGTGTCAGTTATTAGGAGTCTCATCTGTAGTTCACCTGGAACTGGAATGTATAACATGGCCAACTGTCTTTGATTTCTGCCAACATATTTCATATGATTACATGTTCTCAACATGGAACTTAATTTCTTCGTTTCTTTTTCCCTCCCTCCTTTTTTTTTTTTAGGTGCTTAAAGAACAGTATCTCAGCTACAGGAAAATGTTTTTGGGTGATGCTGTGGATGTGTTTGAAGCCAGGAGAGCAGAAGCCAAGAAGTGGCAGAATGCACCCAGAGTTACCACTGGACCTACTCCTTTCAGCACCATGCCAAATGCAGCAGCCGTTGCCATGGCTGCAACACTTACACAGCAGCAACAGCCTGCTACAGGTCTGAATGCATTCAAGTTATAGCTTCTTACTGTTCAAATGCAGAGAACATTATGTGCATTTTTATAAGTCTTCCTTTTGTGTGAGCACTGACAAAATTTCTATCAATAGTTGTTCCAATACAAATCTGAAAATTGTGATAGACACAAATTATAAACATACCTGAAACAAAAGGCAGGGTAGTCTAGCAATAATTATACATCAGATGTTGAATATTGTGAATTTACTGTTATTTGCTGTATTGCTAAACATGCCCTTTAGAACATAGTGTTTCACTACTGAATTACATTTAAGAAAAACATTGGATTCTCAAGTTGTGATTGTATTCTTTATTGTTTTAAACTCAGAGGTAATCCCATCCATATGTTACATTTTTTAGGTCTGATAATAATAGATGGTGCATTCTTACTCTCATATATAATGATTACAGATTACTTGCATTCTGGATGCATTATGTTTCTGTTGACTGTTGGTGTGTTGAAGGTCAGTAGTTTCATTAGGATGTACTTTGACTGCAAACAAAATAACAGGTCCTCTAAGAGTTTAAACCAGATGTGAAGATGCATGCTAGGGTTTTCTTAACTCCAGCATGAATTGAACAGTAGCAAGATCAGGAAGAAGGTTTGAGATGGATTGTACATTATGTAGGACCTTAGTCCTTGGTTGAACATCATTTGTAGTGTTTCTGTGGTGTGGTTCTTCAGTGATTCATTTGGAATTTTGGAAGTTGATTAGTTGTCTTATACCTGCTAGTTTTTGTTCTTTTTAAATCAGGTTGACATAGAAAGTGCAGTCTTAACCTTTTTTCCCCTTGGTCATTTACAAATTTTTGAGTGAGGCTTATTTATTCTGTAGTATATGTCTTCCTGACAAATTCCATATAATTCAGTAGTAAATTGCAATATTAAAAAGTGAAAACCAAACAAAATACATGTTTGGGTTGCATTTAGGCCACCTATACTAGAGAAGCATGCTCTAGTCACTGTCTTCATATTTGAGTGACAGCCTTGACCTGCCATCGGTAAAGAGTTGTTGATGGACTTAGGCCAAATCCTCCACCATCCATGGCTGGATCTGTGTGAATGGTGATTCCATAAGCTCTCTAGCTGGCTGGAGTATAGACTTCTGTAGACGGATTATAGGGAGAGTCTTTGCTCTGGAGTAATGGAGTGTCAATCCCAATAGTATGACTTTTTAGTTTTCATTACTTAACAGCAAATCAGTCACAATTTGTCCTAGGATAGGTCAGAGAAATGTGTTTTGGATAAGTGTTAATAAAGTATACTTTATTTTCAAGAGAATAAATAAAGCTTGAGAAAAGTGAGCTGTCCAAACTGTCCGGCTGTAAGTTAATCTCTTTGTGGTAAATAACTACGTATGAAGCAAAATCACTTGTCAAAATGCTGTGTTTTTCTTTTTTTTTCTTTTTTCTTTTCTTTTTTCTTTTTTTGTGCATCCCTGCCTGTCCTGGAACCCAGAGATCCATCTGCCTCTGTGTACAAAGTACATGTGCCACTATGCCTGGCTTTTTTTTTTTTTTTTTTTAATTGTGTAGACTATGTAATCTTGAGAAGTTATAGGGCACAGAAATGAAGACAAATGCTTATTTTATAAATGGATGTCTCCTTTCAGGTAGGTTTGTGGAATGCAAAGGTAGACAATGCAGCAAAGGCCTTTGCTTTGTGTTGTGTAGAGAATATTTGTTTAACCTTGCAGGAATTCTTGGGAGCTTCTGCTCATGTGCTTTAATTTTGCCTGTACTTTTACTAGGCTTCCCCCTCACCACACCCTACATTTCCCCACCAGGGGCAATAACTGCTTTTAGTGTGTTCTTGTACTTTTAGGGTATACATAAGACTTTCTAATTAGGTAGCAGGAATTGGAGTTTATCAACCTTGGTAGTGTTACCTTTTGAGTTATTATCAAGTTGTTGAACTATTGATAAATAATGGTGGTTACAGTTTGCATTCTGTTCCTTTCCCATTTTGTTTCCCTGAAAGCTTCTCTCAGGCTCTGTAGTCACTCTATACAAATGCTAGTTTAGTTCTTAGTTAGGACACTGGATTGTGATGTTTAGGAGTTGTGTTAGGTACATGGATAATGATGTTAATGAATTGCATCCCGTTTAGGAAAGCCCTGTTATATTTTGTTTTGTACCCAGGGAGGTACTCCCGTGCGGTACTTTTCATCCTTCTAAGTCCCAATATAAAACCATCTAGAGAAACTGGAAAGAACTTGTATAATGTTTTTATACACAACAGTTGCTGTATAAATGTGAGTTATTAAAGTATTTAGTTTATTATATATGGATTCTTGATTTAATTGATGTAAACAGGGACACAAGGACGATAGCTTTTCTTAGATTGTTGCTTTTCTTTTGAAGGTAGCTTTCTTTTTTTCTTGGAGGTGGAAGAATGGACTTAATTTTAAATGACTTACTCTTTTTTTTTTTGTTTTGTTTTGTTTTGGTGGTAGTGTTTGGTACTGGGATTGAACCCAGGACCTTGTATTTGCTGATGAGCACACACTCTACTACTGAACTGCCTCCCCAGCCCTCCATTCTTTTTTAGTAAAAACAAATATATGTTTGGGTTTAGACATGTTCAATTTGTGGCTGTTTCGTTGTGAAGGCTGAGCTCATGAAAATCCAGTAGGCTATTCATGCGTAAAATAAGCATCAATGCACGGATAAGTTCATGTATACTTGTTCACAAATGTTCCTCAGTCCTCTCAAAAACCTTAGTAGATTTTATCTTGGGATTTTCAATGTGATCTTGATTTAGGATAGATTTTCTTCAATCAGTATACTAAGGTTGAGTTTTGTTGTTGTGTTTTCACACTTAAAAGTTGTTGATGTTTACATTAGACTTTTCTCATGTGACTTAGCTGCTGTTTTTAATTAAGGGGAGCTGAGGCATTTGTGAGGAATTCCTGCTTTCTAGTTTTGGGTGAAGGTTTGGACATTTAAGGTGTAGAGTTAAATCATAAATGTTAAGTGTTTCATCTTAGTTTCTTATGCATTTGTGATTTTGTTGTTTTAATAACCAAAGGAACATTCCCCACTAGAAGTAACAAGAGTAAGTTTTACTTACCAGGGGAAGGCATTTTTGTTTTTTTAAAAGATAACTTACAAGTAATAGTGATAATTACATTAGACATTTTTGGTGATCATGGAAAATTATAAGAAATTCTAGCACTTTAGTCCTTTTCTTATCAATGCAGTTTTACATTAAATAAGGTAATATTTATTCTAGAAAATATGAATTACAGTGCTAAACCTGATTTTGTTTTGTGAATTTGTCATGGAAACTTTTGTAAAATGTTTCTTTACATGGAAATTTCACTCTAGGCAATCATTGGTTTATATTTATTGATTTGATTTCACTTGTGGAACTAAGAGCCTCTCATTGAATGACTATTCAGATTTCAAAGTGACTTGAATTGTTTACATAGCTTCTACCTGAAAGATTTAGAATCTGTTTTCTGATAGTGAAACTAATATATATGGTGGCCAGAGTATCATATATGTTAACACTTTGGCGTGGGAGATAAATTATCGTAAGCTTTTACTACTTAAAATGTTATACATTTGCCTACTAGTTTTATAAATGATGTTGCCTTCAGAATTTGTGTGAAGGTAGAAAACTCAAACTATCTCGCATCTATTGTGCAATGGGAGTCTTGTCACTGTTAGATGCATTCTGATGTCCTAAATATGATGATTGCAGAAACTGTTCTCTTGCTCTTAAAAATGGACCCACATATGACAAAACCATACATTTGGGTGATTCTCCCAACTTGTAAGGCTGAGGACTGTGGTGTGCATTGGTCTTTAGCGTCTTCACCAGCAGTGCCTCTTGCTAAAATGTGACAGTCTCCCAATGTTAAAGAAACTGGACATGTACTTTTCCTATTATTTTTGTTAGACATAAAAAAGTAATAAGCAAGCTTCTTTTTTCCTGTTGTAACATTTTACAAAAGAGCTGCTAGTCAGGTCTTTATTCTTAAATTAATCTCAAACTGGTTGTAAATTTAAAAATATTTTTTAATTTATTTTTTTAATAGTAGTATAAGAACTCTGGCTGCTATTTAGTTATTCTGTTTTCTGGATAGAAGCTATTTGAAAAGTCCAGTTTCTGTCCCAGGGTAGCAAAATGTACTTCCTTATTTTGTTGTTGTTTTGTGCTTTATAACTTTACACTACCTTTTGAATATACAAACCTCATTCTTCATTGGACAGTGTGAAGGCTTTGATCTTTTTTGAAGTTAAATTTGAAGATGCATATGTCTTTGGCATTCCCTCGGCTCTGAGATGTACTAACCACTACATACAAAGGCCAGAGAGGCCAGGGCTAAGACTGTACTATGAGACTTACTGAGAAGTTTCCATAAATCAATATCAAATGACAGTTGTCTTAGATTTTTGTATTCTGCTTAGTTAAAAAAAAAAAAAAGTAGTTACCACAAGGGGCTAGTAAGTTTGATGCTGTTTTTGCCAAACAAACTCAGCCAAAATCCCTGAAGTGGCAGTGTGGAAAGGATGACACATGGCTCTGATTTTGAGTGCATTTTCCTGAATGTTGGAGCTTCTGAAGTTTTGAATGTATTGGTCTGTCAAGGCACACATGTGGCTTTGTGAATATTCATTCTTGATCTCATTAATCAGGTGATAAGTGGGGAAATGTAGCAGAGCTGAAGGGTAGAACTCAATAATAACTTTGTGAACAAGTTGGAATTGTCATGTTACTGTGTAATTGGTTTGCTTTTAAAATGAACAATAAATTAAATAAAATAAAACATTGTCTTGTTTTTTATCTATTATATATACCATTTCTATACTATAAGAAGTCATGCCTAATTTTTTGGGTACTTTATGAAGTAACATGATAGTTTGCTATGTTAGTGTCAGTCTTTTGATCATTGGGACTTGTTTTTTTAAAAAGGAAAGTAAAACCTTACTTATTACACCAAATAGTTGCATCAGAAAAGAAGTAGTGAGAACTAAAACAATTCTAGAAATAACAAAACTATAATTTGTGATGCATCAGATATTTCAAACTATTAGTACATTAAACTTTTGAACATTTTTCATTATGGTAAGCCTCTTAACTGTGTAGCTATAAGCAGATTAAAAATTCTTTTTCAGATAAAACATTTGGGATAGATAAGGTCAGAAAGGCATCTTGAAATCTAAGTTTTAACATGGAATTTGTTAAAAAATAATCAATGTTCAGTTTAAAAATAATCTCATATAGGAACTTTAATCTTGAAAGAGTAAGGCAAATTTGTTTTCCCCCCGTTTTTTTTTTCATACCAGGGCCACAGCCATCTCTGGGAGTTAGTTTTGGAACGCCATTCGGCTCAGGTATTGGCACTGGCTTGCAATCAAGTGGCTTAGGTTCTTCAAACCTTGGAGGTACACTTTACCTTTTCTCATATTTCATTGAGCGATTACATTTGAACTGACGGTAGCCTATAACCCATTTCTAAGAGGATCTGCTGCTATTTGGGAAGTTAAGGTTCCATCTGGCAAAAAGGATTCTCAAACATAATCATTGCTATCTAGCATTAGCCTTAGAGCTTAAAAAGTCATTCTGTCCTCTGGAAAGTAGATATAAAAAAGCACTAAAACTAAGTGGCAGGGAGTTTTGTGTGTTCCAATCATAGTGCTCCAATGTGAACTTGAGAATTAGTTTAAATCAACTTAGTTTCAATTGAAGTTTTAAAAATTAATTCTAATATAACTTTGAAATTCAATCTACATCTAGATCATATACATATTCCTGAGAGTGACCTCTTTAAACATAGGTCACTTTATTGTAAATTAAACAGTTCAACTTTTGTCATTTCTTTGTACTCTTTTGTCGTATTTGACTATGCATACATAAGCAATTCAGATTATTCTAATTGCTTCATAAATTAGTAAGGTAAGTCTATAAAACATGCTAATTATAAATGCACTCAATTCCTTATGGATAATAGGAAATTTATTATATTTAGACAAAAGTATGATAGTGTAATGAAGGTTTCTGTATGAAGGTTCCACTAAAATATAGAGAGGCTACAAGCTACCACAATTATTTCATAGAAACTGTTTTAATTGAGAATTTTAGAACCATGACAAGTAGCATAATCCGTCTCTTGACTACAGTCCACTTTCCATAGTGTTCTTTATAAGCAGTGATAGATCGCATTCAACTTATTTCAGTAAGTCATTACAGAAGAGCAAAGGGAATTTGAACTTTGCTGGAAGTACATCTTAGCTGGTAGAATGCGTATCCAGCACACATGAAGCACTGGTTCCATCCCTAACAGCAAATAGAGAGTGGTTGTACATACATGGAATCACAGCAGTTAGGAGGCAGAGGCAGAGGCAGGAGGATGAGAAGTTTTGGGTTATCCTCAGCTGCATGGGATATAAGACCCTGCCTCCAAAATCATAATAATAATAATAACAATACTAATAATTTGGAGTTTGTATAGAGAATTCTTGGTAAACTATCGTTTAGTACTTAGAATTTCTCCATGGGCTTTATATGATAAAAATATGTTTTAAGAGGGCAGATAGTTTGTCACTGTTAACATGGAGAGTAACATGGTTTACTATAACAGATAGATGGAGGTAGTTAACTGTTCTGTAGCTAGTAAGGAGCAGAGAGCACTTACCTTGGAATATTGTAGTGTTTATACTGTTGTGTAAGGCATGCTTGCTTATGACTTTTAGTCAGCCTTTTTATTTTTCCAATTTGAAATAATGCTTCAGCTAGGCACATAGTTAACAGTCTTCTATAATCGTTTCAGTGGTCAGAATACCAATATGATCTTGACTTTAGTACCCTCATTTTAAAAAATTATTTGCTAGGTCATGAACTAGTCTGAATAGTTACAAAATAGTGTTTTATTTAGAATTAATCTGCTCAAGATGTCTTAGGTAAATGGAGTAAGTAAAGACTGCCTAGATAAGTCATGTTTGTGAACACTGCGTTTATTTGACCTGTGGTGGTGGTTGGTTTTCTTGTGAGTAGCCTGTAATCTGTGTTTTATGTGCACTGTGTATTTCTCTATTACCTTTCACTAGGATTTGGAGCTAGCTCTGGTTTCGGAAGCGGCACCACAGGGGCCTCCACATTTGGATTTGGAACAACAGATAAACCCTCAGGAAGTCTTAGTGCAGGTTTGTGTGCTTCTGCCTGAATTCCAGGCAGGTTAAAAAGTACAAATCATTTAACTAAAGATTACACACATTCTTATTCCCAGTAACTCCTGAAGATCTCTAATTCACTTTCTACTCTGAGGAAGCATGTATGACTGACTAAATTGTGTAGCCTTACATTTTGAGGCTGTATGTAATAAGACTTACAGT
The DNA here is from genome assembly GCF_003668045.3 of Cricetulus griseus. NCBI lineage: Eukaryota > Metazoa > Chordata > Mammalia > Rodentia > Cricetidae > Cricetulus > Cricetulus griseus. The sequence goes on along the minus strand of NW_023276807.1, from coordinate 215,208,602 downwards.
CAACTAGAGATTCATTTGAATCCTAGAAGTGACTTTATGGTTGAAGGCTTTTTTTTCCTTCAGTAACCCAATAACTATTGGTAGTTATATTGGTAGTTTGCTTTTCCATCCTACAGAATTTTTTTTTTGTGTGTGATGGGGGTGGACATTGGGGTTTTATCCATGCTAGGGAAGGACTATACAACTGAGCTATTTTTCCAGCCTGCTTTTTCCGTTTCACCTTGAATCACTGAGTTGCCCAGGCTGGCCTTGCACTCATGCTCCTGCCTCAGCCTCCTGAGTAGCTGACACTGTAGGCCTGTACCACCAGGCAGCCCAACTAGGAGACACATCTCAGTCCAAACAGGTCATCTTTGGTTGATACTACCTCTGATTTTAAGGGGTAGTGTAGTTTATAAATAATGACTAACGTGATTCTTTGTTCATTTTAAAATAATTTTAATATACTCCTAGTATAAAACTCAAAATTATCCTTACCTTTCCATTCACTTTATATTTGTAAATAATACTTATCTTGATGTGTAATATGTAGGGATAAATAGTATGTCTAAAATAATGATGTAACACTGCTAAAAAATGTGTTCAAATTTAGGCAGTTCCACTTATAATAAGTGTTTAAAGTCAGCAGTGCCAGTGGAGGGAGATTTGTAATCAGGGTATCAGGACTAGAATCTACTATGTCTGGTAGCCAGGCAATCAGAACACTATAAAGTCTTCACTATAAAGTCTCTTATAATGCACATTATTGGCATTGTCTTGTACATTGAAGTGGGTTGAGGCTTTCCTGGGGGCTTGGGATTTAAGGGCAGGTCCAGATGACTTGAAGGCCTTTTCTTAAAATGTTTATGGTGAGTCTGAGGGGGAAGACATTAACATAATGTGTATGTATTGATATAATGTGATTTTATGCACATGGCACATAAAACATTTTAGCATACAGACAAGGAAGTTTCTGGTGGCTTGAATTTTCCTGGAGATTTCATTTATCTGTGCTAGCTTGCTTTCTTAGTCTGTACCACCTGATTTCTGTCTCTCAAGATGTCCTTTAGCTGTTAGCTAAATTATTTTTCTGTGATGTTCCAGTTAGAAATTCAAGGGCTGTAGACATTTCCTAATCTTATAGATTGTGTTGTATATTCTCAGATATAGATTTCCACTCATCCCTGTTTTTTATATTTGTTTTTGTGATTTAACTTCTCATTTGAATATTTTTTTCCCTGAACATAAGGCTTTGGCAGCTCAAGTACGTCTGGGTTTAACTTCAGCAATCCTGGCATCACGGCATCAGCTGGTTTGACATTTGGGGTGTCCAATCCTGCCTCTGCGGGGTTTGGAACAGGAGGACAACTCCTGCAGTTGAAGAGACCTCCAGCTGGAAACAAAAGAGGAAAGAGATAAACATACGGGTCAATGCGTTGGGAATGCTTAGCTGGCGCCGCTCATTCTATGATTCTATTTTTCTAATGATGTAGTAATTGGACTGCATCTTGGGAGATTTATAAAGTTTTGATATTCTTACTCTGGAAATTGAACTTTGTTTGTTTACCTTACCAAGCATCTTTCTTGTGAATTCAAAATCCAGTTGCAGTTTTGTTGCTATTATTTTTGATTCTCCATGTAAGAAATATTGTGATTAAATTACCGATTTATAGTGGTAAAAAAAAAAATCCATCAACCTAAAGCCTATGATTTATCCTAGTATTAATAGCAATGTTTTTGTTGCTAAGGTTTATGCTGTGAATACATGCACATTGGTTTCTTATGCAGATATTATGAACTCTAGGGCCTATGCTAAAAGTAGTTTGTCCCTTGACAAGGCCTTTAGAACTGAACTGTGCATCAGGGCATCTTGTGGATATGTATGTAATTATATAGAGAGTAATGTGCACAATGTGTGTGCACATAAATATATATTTACACACCTACAACTCTTGCCTCAGACTCTTCTCGTTTTCTAGTGTATACAGTTACTCACTTTATGCTTCAGACCCTCAGTGCTTTTAGAAAGAGTAGCTTGGGGTATCTTGTCATTTTGTTTGTTTACTAGACATGGTTATTGACATAAATATTTAATCCATTCTACTTCTGTTTTTATTTATACCTTTAGTAGTTACTCCTACTGAGGAATGCGCCAAGGTTCATCAAACAGATTTTAGAAGCCTTTATTATCCTGTATATTCTCATGGTACTACTCTAGAATCTTTTTTCATAAATGAAATGGACTTTTAAGAGTGTGAACTCCAGACTGATGCACTGGGGCAAAGAGCTATTAAGCCAAATTGAATCTATGCAGGTGAAGGATGCAATGTTAATTCAGTGAGAACTTGCTTAGCAGTTCCCATGTAGAATTCCTTCTTATAGGGCTATTGAGAAACCAAATGTAGTGGCTTCTCAGCCTACTAATATCTTGAGTGCTTAATTTGGACTAGAGAAACTGAATTTTATGGTAAGTCTTTGGAGCAACTGTAAACTTCCTGGTTTCAAGAGTGAGTGGAGTTTCAGGCAGTGAGTGCCACAAGGGTATGTCAGGTTGTATCCATGTGACCTCTCTGTGCTGCCATCTTGGTGTTGAGTGGGTGGAGAACCACTGTAGAGGGAATTGCCTTAGGACCATGTCATCGTGAAATGTCTTTCAAATAGTTTTCAGGTGGGATGAAAACATGGAATTGCACAAAAATAGTTTAATTTTTTACATAGAAGGTTTCATACATAATGTTTGTCAGTGAATATTTTCAGAATCATTTTCACCATGCACCTTTTTTTCTAAAATAGGTGTGGTGTATATAAGTACATATACACATATATATTTTTAGTATAATGTTAGTTGGGTTTGATTATAAAAGTACTGTTGGTCTGTTTTATTTATCTGCATATAACTGATTGGCATTCCTGAATTCAATATTTGCATCTTGATGCATTAAAATAAGGAGAGTTATTTGTCTCTGAGCACTAAACTTGTTTTTGTTTGTGTATTTTTGCAACTCTGCAATCCTCAGTCTAGATTATGGGGGAGGAAAAAAGGTGTACTTTGGCATTTTAAGTTACTAACAGTTACATATACCATTACAAAAATACTGCATTATTTTTTAAGGATATTGTATTGTGCTGCAAATGTCTGAATATTTATATTTCTCTGGGTCCCTTTTTTCCCCTTTATATACATTTTCATATGTTAAGCCACTGGAGACTTGTAACATTCATTTGTGGTAGGAGTCATAGTGTTGTCCTTGTCTCCTTTGTCTTCATCTTGTCCAGAGCCTATTATGGAAACAATAAAATTGTGTTAGTTGCTTTGAATTTTTGTAGGTCTCAGCAGTTGTGCATACATAATTTTGTTATTGCTTCTTTATTCTCTCTTGGTTTGTTTGTTTGTTTGTTTGTTTGTTTTAAGTTTCTTGAGACAGGGTTTTATTGTGTAACCAATGTGGCTGTCCTGGAACTTGCTCATGTAGACCAAGCTGGCCTTGCTACTTTATTCTCTTTGTTTGACTTTTATTTAGTGTTTCCTACACTAGTAAGTTATAGTCTTGCTCTCTTTTGTTTTTAATAAAAGCCTAAAGAAATGGAGTACATTCTGACTGGCAGATGGCCCAGTTGTTAGAGTGCTTGTTATGCCAGTGTGAAGATCAGAAATGCAAGTGAAGGCTAGGTGGGTATGACTGCCCTCCTGATTGCAGACTCTGGATGCAGAGCCAGCTGGCTAGGGAGACTAGCCACAAAAGCAAGCTCTGGGTTTGACCAAGAGACCCTGCCTCAGTGAATAAGGTAGAAAAGCTCTCAAGAACGAGTCCCAATTTCAACCTTAGTATACTCCCCCCCCCCCCACATATATAAATGGAAAGGGGGAAGAAGGATAGTAGGTTCTTTGTCACTTGGTTTTGTCTTCTAAAAATAATACCATTAAGCATCATAACTAGACAGGTGGACATTGGGTTAAAAAGCTTAGCCTCAGTCCTATCTGCCAAGTGTGCCCTTTAATTGTTTGGGCCTCTCTTGCCAGACTGTTCTAAAAATGTCCTTTCAGTGTATATGAGCGGTCATTCTGCTTTTTCTTTTTCATTTTCTTTCTTGCTTTTTTTTTTTTTTTTGTATTCTCATTTTATTGTTTTCTCTTAGCTCCTCTTTAAACAAGCAGGTTGACTTTGATCTCCCTGCTTTGAGGTACATCCCCCTCTTCCCATGTCAGCTCATAGAGATTGCCATTGCACTCTCTTTCCCTTTCCATACCCCAGCGGCTGTCCAGGGATCTCTTCAACTGTTCCCTGTTGATGGTCAGTTGGGTTCAAATCTGTAGTTGTGGTGACTCCTTGCACATGGTGTGGTAGAAGGCCCCAACAAGTTTACAGGAAATGCCTACAACAGGCTGGTCAGCACTTTGTGGTATCTTACTATCTCCTCTATAGCCAGATTCCTTGCCCCTGCACTACAAATGACTTATGGTTAATTCTGCTGCTTGCTTAAGGGGCAGATGACTAATCCCTACTAAGCAAACTCAGTATAACCAATCAGAATATATATCACTCTAGATAGCGCCAAGGGAACAGGGTATAAAAGGCTCTATTCAGATGAATGGCCTTCAGCTTTTAGACTGTTGTCTGCATACAGTAAAACTGCTTGTGGCTCTCAGCTTGGGGTTTTCTTCCCTTGGTTTCCTGCAGTTCTGAAGCATTGACCAGGAAGTGGTTTCACCTTTTTTGCCTCCCCAATTCTTCCCCCTCCCGGGTGTTGGTGGTGTTGGTAGTGTTTCCAGAGCATCAAGAGTGACTACTTGCCTGGCACCAATGAGCCATTTAATCTGTAGGAGATTGGCTCTTCCAGGGAACTGGGACAAAGCTCCCTAATGTGCAGCTGAATCCAGGCCCATGAACCAGGTCAGGGGACCTCACTCATCAGACTGGTAAGAACCGGGTTCATATTGTTTTGGTAATCCAGCTAGCTCACTCCATTGAATGGAAGAGAACAGTTGTCCAAGAGTCCTAGAGCTGTCTGAATAACCTGGTTAAAACAGCAAAGGACAACAGCTCTCCAGTTACTTCTGAGCATTGGGTGAGGGATGAGAGTGGAGTGAGTAACCATGGGTAGGGGTGGGGAATCCTGTATATTTGAAGAACTGAAAAAGTAACTGAGTGCCCTCTACTGGATGGACAACAGAGTAAGCCTACACCTTTAGACTGTATTACAGTTTCCAAAAGGGATATTTGGGGTAGACAGTGAATATCAAACTCTCCCAGAACACTGGGCTTTTTGTGAAATAGGTTGGCTGTATTTGGGGTTGGGATGGCCCCATGAAGGGTCACTGGATATATAGATAGTGAGGTGTTTAAAACAGTTAGAGGAGATCAAGAGCACCCCAACCAGTTTCCTTACATTGATTGGTGGCAGGACACTGTCCTCTCAGTATGTGATTCCTGAAAACCTGCTTAGAAAATCATGATGGTAGGGTAATGGTGTCTTAATATGGATCAGAGCCTAAGTCTTTGAAGAAACCTGTTTTAGCTTAGGAGTCAGCAGAAGTGTCTTCATATGTATAGTTCACTGCCCCTTCACTGCCACCACCTACGCCACTAGCACCTGGTAGGAACAGAGCCCTGATACTCCTAGCCTTGCAAGTGCTAGCATCATCACCAACCCCCATAGCAGCAGAGCCATCGCTTGGAACTGTCCCCTCTTTGGGGACAACCATTCCTTCCAAGACCCCTGGAACCACTGGATGTAGCTCCCTACACCCCAGTGGGAAAGAGCAAAGAAAGCCCAATCTCAGCTCATTGGACATGATAGATGTCCTAGATGCTCAGCAGTTACTGTTCTGTGGCTTGAAAGCCACTGTATTTTGACCAATAAAGACAGGTCCTAGAGGCAATTTACCAGCCTTTCCTGCCACTGACTTCTTAAATTGGAAAAAATAACACACACACACACACACACAGAGCCAGATGACATCCAAGACCTCCTTCCTGACAAGGTCCCATTGGGATCCCAGTAATGGTGGGGTGTAGGATTGAAGAGGCTCAGGTGATAAACTATAGAGATTCTTTTAATTGGAAACAAAAGAGGTAGAAAGGCAACCCAGGGGTGGGGGGATCTCAGAAGTGCTTCGGGGACCTGTGGAGAGCCTCAATCTGTTCTATGAGAGGTTCTAAAGCAGTCTACATTCCATTTGACTTCAAAGCAGCCAAGGACCAACAAATAGTTAATTCAGCTTTTGTTGACAAGGCTCAGAAACATCAGAAGCAAGCTGCAAAAACCATGTGGAGGTTTTGAATGAATGCCAGCCAGTTGCTAGAGGTGTCTTAGTTCCTGAGACTAGGAGGCCAAATGTGAGGCTAAAAAGAAAAGTAAATGTGCTGGCTGTTGCCATGAAAGAATGCTCAGGGCACCCATGGGGCAGTATCTTACCAAATTGGCACTGAGGCCAATGGGGAGGCTGATACGGTGGACCACCTTGCTTAGAGGTGAAATTGGCTCAACACAGTGTGCATATTGCCATAGAAAGACCCATTTGAAAAATGAATACCCACTGACGGCAGAGAACGCCTGCTCAGGTCCCGTGTGAGGAGAGAGACTGGATGATAGCAGCCTAGACAGTGGAAGTTAGAGGCCCCAGGAAAATGAGAATGTAGGCTTAGCTACTATAGAAAACCGAGGAAGAGTAGAATAGGAACCATTCCATTGGACCTGCAAGAGCATAGTCAAAATAACTGCTGAAGCTGGCCAGTTGATCTCATATGGACACTGGGACCACCTATTTGATTGTGACTTAACCCCCCCCCCCAAACTACCATTTTTGGGAGCCACAGGCAGCTTCTCATCTCTGGCTGTTGGAGTCTGGGAGTCATGAAGTTACCCATGACTTTGTATATGATCCTGGTTATACAGTGCCTCTGCTGGGTGGACCTGGGAATGCTGCAAGTTCAAATTACCTTTAATTTCCAGGACCAGGAAGACCTGAAACAAAAATTCTGACTCCTACAGTCCACTGAGAAAAGGAATGATTATTTGGCCTGGCTGAGAAGCCACAACAGGGACCTGAGCTCCCTCTCACAGTTCTTGGGTTATGGCCTGAGGTCAGCTCAACAGGGCTCCCCTGAAACATTCCTCCAGTTAAGGCCGGGGATAGCCCACTCTCTAGAGACAATGTCCCTCTCAAAGAAGCACAAGTTGGGGCTTTAAAATGTCTAGAAAAACTCTTAAAATACAGAATTGACAAACAGCTTGGGATACACCTCTCCTGCCAGGCCAGAAACGCGTGAATGATGATTACTGTCTGCTACAGGACTTAGGGGCAGTAAATGACAGTAATTGCATCCGGCTGTCTCCAGTCCTTACACCCTTCAGAGTCTGGTCCTTTCTAGATCCACACCCTCTCCATCCTGGCTTCCTGTTTTTTTCCTTTCAATGGGAAAGTCCTGAAACTGACAAAAGACAATTAACTTGGACCAGATTGTTCCAGATTTAAAAATTCCCCGTTTTGGGCACTGTGCTAGTTGACCAGTGTAACTACACTGCTCCAATGTATAGATGATTTATTGATGGCTGGAGCCACCAAAAAAGACTGGAGGGGACATAGCACTCTACCCTGCCATGGGAAACTAAATATAAACTCTAGCCCGTCTGGCCAGGTGTTCTAACCTTTAATCCCAGCACTTGAGAGGCAGGCAGATCAAATTGAGTCTGACGACTGTTCCAGGCTAGCCACAGCTACATAGAGAAACCCTGTCTCAAAACAACAACCCCTACACCATCAAGTATCTTGAGTTTCATTTGTCACAGGGGCAACTCTTGGTCCTTAGAGAAAGCAGGCTGTTTGTTCAGTTCTGCAGCCCTCAAATCGGAGGGCTTCTTGGAGAGACTGTTGCCTATCTAGGTACCAGATTTCTTTGTTCTGGAAAAACTAGCCTTATAAAGCTGCAGAGCAGGGAGAAAGCCTCACTAGGGAGACAAAGGCCAACAGAAAAGTGCTTGAAGAAATGAGGCAGGTACTTACAGGCTTTGGACTCCCAGACCTAATAAACCTTCCTTACATGTGTGTGAACATGCTGTCAGATGTTGAGGTCTTGGCATTACCCCAACATCTGAATATGATATGAAACTTATCTTCATAAACAGCTGGGCTCTATGGCTTTGTGCTGGCCACCCTGCCTCTGTATACTTGATGCTACAACACTTGGTAAGACTGACAAATTGTGAGGATTTAACTCTTGGCTCCATACACAAGTGATAACTTCAGTGGGATAGAAAAGCCAGTACTGGCTCACACATGCTAGGATGGCCAGATAACAGGGAATGCTATATGAAAACCTATGTATACAACTACAAGTGGTTCAAAGTATAAACCCTGCAACATTATTGCCTGTTGGGCCAGGCTAGCCAAGTCATGACTGCATTCAAGTCATGATGAGGTATTTTGTGGCAGGTCAATCTAACAGACATAACTAAAGTCCCTGATGTAACATGTCCTATGGATGGCAGTAGTTTTATAAAAGAAGGAGAGCGGTACTCTGATGGTCATCAAAGCCTCTGCCCAAGGGGCCAGCGCAAAAAGTAGAACTCAGCTTCCACAAGAGAGCTGGAGCTGGCAGTGGAATGAATGTGAACATGTTTACAGATTCGTGTGCTTGCACCATGTTGCATGTGCTTAGAGCCCTGTATAAAGAAAGGGTCGATCAACTCAGGGAGAAAAGACATGAAGTATGGCAAAGAGATCATAGAACTCTTAGAGGATTTGTAGCCCCTAAGCAAGTGACTGCTGTGCAGCGTTGGGGACACCAGAATGGAAATGTCACAACTTCCAGGAGAAACTGCAGAGTGGGCCAAGAGGTGAAAAAATTACCAGCTTGCAAAGGAAGGGCAAGCCTGACAGTTGCTACAGCCTTGTTATCTCCAAACCAGCTAGGTAAATGGCTTGGCTTTAGACTGGAAATGGGAACCGTCTCCCCAGCAGTGGGTGGGGAGTGGGTGGTGAAGATAACCATCACTGAAGCCATTAACCCTGTTAAACAGCACCATCAGGTACTTCATGTCATCTGGACATCTCTGGAAAGTATGTTAAGTTGATGCTTACATTCCTGCTTCCCCATGTAGCTTGACTAACTTGTGAACGGTGTAACATTTGTGCCTGGAATAACCTGTGAGGGGCTGAGGGAAGGAGAATGCTGGAGGAGCCCCATTTGAGACAGGTTGTTGACTTTACAGGACTCCCCCAAGCAAGGGGCCGCAAATACTTGTTTGTCTTTGTATGTGCCTCCTCAGATTGGAGAGAAGCCTTTTCTGTGCTTACAGAAAGGGTATTTGAAGTAATATGGCTTCAAAAAGAATAATGTCTGGTTCGTGATTCCTATTACTGTAGGGTCAGACATGGGTCAGCATTTGCAGCAGGGATAGTACAATTGGTAGCTAGAGGGTAAAAAATCACCTGGAAGCTACACAAACCATATTATCCATAGAACTCTTGGAAGGTGGAATATGTGAACAGTGAAGTTAAACTATAGCAAAATGTTCACAAAACATTGGGACCAGTTGCTGCTAATTGCTTTGTTAAGAATCAGACCTACTCCCAAACACAGTTTTCTGTTCATGAAATCCTTTGTGTGCATCCTCTCTTTGTCAGAGTATTCATACAGGGGAAATTAAAAGGATTGGGTAATATCACTTTAAGACAGCAGCTGCAGGGGCTCTGCTCAGCTTTGCCCCCATTCATCAGAAAGCCAGGGAGCAGTTGCCTGTATGCCTAACTACAAATACACACTCCTCTAAACCAGGAGATGCCGTCTTCATAAAAGAATGGAATGTCCAGGCCCTGAAGCCTTTATGGAAAGGTCGACTCATTGTTACTTTATCCACTCCCACTGCAGTAAAGGTGGCCAAGATAACTCCCAGCAAAGAGAATTCAGCTTCCAATAACTGGGAATGTGTTCTTGATCCAGCGACACCATGCAAGCTGACCATCCGAAGGAATCCAGCCACATCACCAAGGGAATTGAAGAGATCAAGAAGCACTAGTAGATGGGAGAACAGCACTGCTTCAGTCACTCCAAAAAGCTGACTAACCTACTCATGACGGAACCTTGAGGAGTCAGCCATTGGTGGGACAAGCAAACTGCTGCTCTTCTTACTGGCTCGTGAATTCATTGCCAACGCCTTGTTCTTCCCTCTTCTAATTCTCCTGCTTTGGACCTTTGCTACAGGATTCAGATGGCTGCCCCAGCAGACTAGTGGCCAGAGGTTCCTGTTAGCCATCTCTTACCTTTTTTGCACAGAATGCATGGCTATTATCTGTTTCTGTTAACTTGGCTCTGTCATGGTCTCTAAACCATATTGTGATTCTTGCATGGGGTAACCTGGACCCTGTTCTGTCACACTCATTTTGGATCCCAGGAAAAGACCTTAAGAACTTGTGACTATAAAGACCAATGCACCTGTTTTAACCCCCAGAACCTGCCCCCTTTTGTGAATCGTTAGAAATTCAAAGATGGGACAGAACCTTATTACAAAAACACAGCCTCTGATCCCTCAGCACCAAAGACAATCTTTTTTGATGTATGTGGATGTTCGATCCATTATAACAGGTTATGTGGCAGGCTCCAACAAGGACAGAAGTACAATCAAAATAATTCCCATGTAAACAGCCCTCATCTCTCCTGGTCTAGGACAAGCTAGCTATACAATTCTTGGGGGCACATGGTCCCCAAAGAAACTGAGGACAACATAGTAATGGCATGTCTTCAGTTGGGTAGTTGGGTTGCCTCCAGATGGGTGTAACCACATCCTGCTCTGAGCCAGGGGCTTATATTTTGCTGACTTCTTTGACTTCAAACCAGCATGCCCAGAATTGAGAAAGGTCCTCTGTCTTGACATACTCATGGCCAACTTGAACCCTGGGACTCTCCTGCAGGTTGAAGGGTTTTAGTGTCTTGCTGTAAGCCTCCACTCCTGCAGCCTTCTTTCTACTATGAGGCTGCACTCACATCTACTCTTAATTATGACAGAGACTGTCATCGTCTCTAAACATCCGTTCTTGTTACATATATGGGGGAGTTGACAAAGGAGATGAATGGCCCTGGGATGCTAGATTGTTTAGTCTTCTAGAGACCTACAATGAGATCATATACCCTACCTAACGACAGGGGTCTGGCTCCTCAAAACTTAACTCACTGGGAAAACTATTGCCCAGTGGAGAGGCGTATCACTTCACCTGTGGAAATCGTAGCATGTTTGGGCCAGAGGTTTTAGAATGGTACCACTTGAAGGGCTGCTATGAACCAAACTCCCAACCACTGTCAAACTATTCTTCCCTCTGACAGGGACGGAATGATGTGGAGTGCATTGGCTCTTTGGGAGAATAGCAGGAACTCCACCAACTTGCCAGACTCCTGTGTACTGGTGCTTTCACATGGCCTTTTTCCTTCCTGTCCCCTCTAGAAAAGGGCACAGCCAGAGGATAGGTATGCAAGGGCTGGATATTCAGAAAAAAAAAAAAAAAAAAAAAAACAAGACAAAACAAAACAATACCCACAGCTGTAAAAATTGGTGATCAGGAAGACAGTGACTGGCCCTTGGAACATCTACCTCAGTCCAGCCACTATGACAGGAGATAGGTCCCGTAATACAACTTAACTCTGCTCTTGAGACAAAATATGTAGTGCAATTTATCAAAACCACTTGATTTTAGACTTTCTGCTTGCCTCAATGGAAAGTTCAACCTAAGCAGAACAGCAAAGACTGCAGACAACATCACAGATGGAATGACACAGCTTTCTTGTGTCCCAGTCCAAATTTTGAAGGTTTTGGGACCTCTGGGATTTATTTGGAAGATGGTTTTGGCTCTTGGGGGAATTCAAAAGCCTCACAGGTGCTGTTTGGTTGTTTGATTCTGTTCTCTAATTCCCTTGGCGGAAAACATCCCTATGCCCATAAAAAGCACAGTTGAGATAAAAAACTGACATTTATGATGTTATGGAAATAAATGCCTATAAGCCAAGATGATGTTCTGTGACCCAAAAAGGGATCCTATCATCAAAGCAGGGGAATGTAGCAGAAGGCCTTGAGAAGCAACAAGCTAACATTCTTGTGATAGCTCACTGTATCTCTTCCTTCCTGCACTATAAATGGCTTGTAGATGCTGCTGCTTGGGTGAAAAATTCTGCCTGTGGGGGAATTGAGCAAGCTTGCTTATAACCAATCAAAATATATATCATTCTGGATTGCTGTGGATGGGGCCAAGGGAACAGGATGGGGATGTGGGGGGGGGGTGAAAAGCTCTTTTCAGCCAAATGTCTGCTGGGCTCTTGTCTGCATACAGTAAAACTGCTTCTGGCTCTCAGCTTGAGGTTTCCTTCCCTTGATTTCCTGTCTGTTGTGCGTATGTTAAATGCTTCTTTGTGATTGATTCTTAAAAGGATTTGCTAAATGGCATATAAAGTGTGTTTTAAAATTTGATTGCCCCCCAATTGCTTTTTACATTACTACCAGTGTGTTGCAGTATCCATTTCCTTAGATTTATAATCCTAATTCTCAGTGTAAATCAGTTGAGCTTTTAAATATGTGTGTGCCCACACATATTAGCCGTTTGCATTCATGTAATTGCATGCAACAGACTTTGCCTTTTTGTTAGTTTTGTTTTACCTTTGTCTTTTTTTTTTTTTTTTTTTTTTTTTTTTTTTAAAGCACCAGGTCATTTGACAGTTTTTCCTTGGTAGCCCCTATAGGACCTCTGTTAGTGGGTACTAAAACTTTTGTTTTTGCTTTTTGCTGTGAGCTGTCTGGAGTCACCTGGTTTCAGAACTATGACTTTATACTGCATGATCTTTTCTAACCTAGACCTCAGCTTTTCAGCTGAAAATGAAACTGATATGCACTGGTGGTCGTATTAAGACAACAATCTACTAGAAACAGTTTACAAAGAGTCCTGTCTTTTGTTTTTGTGTGGGGCATCTGTACTAGGACATTTCAATTTGTATGTTAATTTTCACTGCTTCATTGTTTGTGAATTGTAGTTGTTTTCATCCTACTCTCCTTTGTTATCTGCCTCCTTTCCTATGGAAAACCTTTTAGCCAACAAGCCCCCTCCTATTTTATTATTTTGTGTCTATGGTGTTTTGCCTTCATGCTGTGTCTACACTTCACATGTGTACCTGGTGCTGTTGAAGCCCAGAAAAGGGCACTGGATCCCCTGGAACTGGAGTTACAGGTGGTTATGAGCTGCCATGTGGTGCTGGCAACTGGACCTGGGCCCTCTGCAAGAGCAGCCAGTGCCATTTCTCCAGCCCCAACCCCACTCCTGTCATTTCTCCCTTTGTGTGTGATTTACTGAGTTTAGACTTTCTTTGCTTGAGCATGAGTGGACTGTTCTTTACTGGAACAAGGGCAATGTACTGGTTGCATCACTGAAGAAAATGACACCCCTCCCTCACAACTGTTGAGCTGTCAGTAGTAGTAGTCCGTTGGAAGGAGTGGGGCCTTGCCAGATGTTCTTTTTTTTTTCCTTCCTTTCAATTTAAGTTTATATTTTGCTATGTAGCTCAAAGTTACATCTTTCTGGTTCTGCACCTGAAGCCTAGATTATAGGTACACATCACTAATGTTCACCATCTAGGACATTTGCTGTTTAAGATAAGGTTTTACCAAGCTTGATTTTTCTTTATAAAGTCTTTTTTATTATTTAACTTTTTTCCATTTTACATATCAACCCCAGCTCCCCCTCTATCCCCTCCCCCCCCACCTCCCCCATCCATTCCTCAGAGAGGGTAAGGAGTCCCTTGTGGGAGTCAATAAAGTCTGGCATACCAATGGACAAAGGCCTAAGCCCCCCCCCCCCCCCCCCCCGCCAAGTCTGAGCAAGATATTCCCACCATAGGGAATGGGCTCCAAAAAGCCAGTTCATGCACACAGGATAGGTCCTGGTCCCACTGCTAGCCCCCCCCCCAACAGATCAAGCCACATAACTGTCACCCACATTCAGAGGGCCTAGTTGGGTCTCACGCAGGTTCTGCAGCTTCTCTGGTCCTTCAACCCCCTCATGTACTGTCACATACCCCATAGCTTCCTTGATGCTTTCATGTCACATCTGTCTTACTGACTGACCTCCTCTGCTCAACTCCACGTTTGTGGTCTTTGTAGTCTCATAGCTGTGTCCTCACTCCTCTCCTACTTACCTATATACATATAGATGTAATAAGTCAGGGTCCACACATGAGACAACATGCAATTTTGTCTCTTTGAGTCTGGGTTGCTTTGTTTAATCTAATGCTTTCCAGGTCACTCATTTTCCTGCCATCTCTGTAGATGCTACACAAATGGCCATCTTCTGAAATTTTCTTTATTGAGTTTCATCAAGGTATTTTGATCATTTGGCCTCTACTTTTCCACCTTTCCACCTAACTCCTCCCAGATCCACCTTACCTTAATTTAATATGCCCCCCTCCAAAAAAAAAATAATAATCGGCTGACTCTAGTTTGTAACTGCCCATATACTTACTACAGGTGTGGGGCCATCCAGTAGGACATGGTCAGCCTACCAGGAGTTTGCATAAACCTATCAAGTTTGAACCCTTGAGGAAAACTGACTCTCCTAATCCCAGAAACCTGCCCATTGCTCCTTAGTTAGGGGCAGGGAACCATGTACTCCTTCCCACTCCATGAGAGAATGTTGACTGGCTTGACTTTGTTCAGGCCACCACAGCTGCTATGAGTTAATGAGTACAGTGGACCTGTCATGACTAGAAGGCCCCATTCTCTTTTATCTCTTTTTTTAAAGATTTATTTATTATGTATACAGTGTTTGCCTGCATCTTTGCCTACAGCCAGAAGAGAGCACCAGATCTCATTAAGGTGGTTGCTGGGAATTGAACTCAGGACCTTTGGAAGAGCAGGTAGTGCTCTTAACCACTGAGCCACCTCTCCAGCCCCTTATCCCCTCCTCTCTCCCTCTCCTTTTCTCTCTCCCTCCCCCCTTTCTTTTTTTTTTTTATCTTCGGAGTGTAGTTATTGCTGCCAGAAGGTTCATGGTTGTAGAACCATGTACTATTGTAGCATGGGTGGCTTCTCAGAGACTGTCCTTGAAGAAATGAATCTCTGCTCCAAGCAGCCATTAGCTGCAAATAATTCCTCATCTAGACCTGTGACTTCATGAGTCCCTACCCTTCCATGCTGAAGTTTTGGTCTCTGTTTTCTACAAAGAAAATACTCAAAAATGACCATTTTTAGACCCATCTTTACACTGGTAGAAATATAAATGGCTTAAGGTTAAAATTTAGCTTTCATGACCTCCTGAGTTAGTCATGTCTTCCTTTGCTTGCTTCCTGTTCTCATTGTCTTTGCAGTTTGTGGGTACCCTTTGAAGTTGTAATTTCATTATACCAATTATTCAAAATTCATGTAATTTAAATTTATTTTCCTTTTCCACTTCTAGAAGTCCTAATTGGTCCTTCAAAAAATCATGTCTGGCCACTTTTCGATAGTAGTACTCAACACATTCGATAGGAGTACTCAAAACATTTATATTTGTCATTGATAATTTTAATATTTAAAGTGATTGAGGGGCTGGGCATGCTTGTAGTCACAGCATTTGGGAGGCAGAGGCAGGAGAATCTCCCGAAGTTTGAGGCTGTATCACAAGTTCTAGACCAGCCAGGACTACACAGCCATACCCCATCTCAAAAATCAAAGTACTAGGGAGGCAGAGGCAGTCAGATCTCCGAGTTCAAGGCCAGCCTGGTCTACACAGCAAGTTCCAGGACATCAGGGGTTACACAGAGAAACTCTATCTTGAAGCCACCCCCCCCCCAAAAAAAGTCAAAGTAAACAATTGAGGGTCATATTGTGTTTGAATCTTGCTGACATTGGTTTGTGGTGACTAATCTGCCCCCTTTTGTATTATTTGTAAGCTTGTCTTTGACAGGAATTTATCATTTGGAAATTCCTTGAGGCAATTTGCATTTGTTTCTGTGAAGCTCCTGAATGCACATCCTAACAGGACCTTGATAAAATAAATCCCACCTAGAGAGTTTTCTTGAGAAATAAGTAGTTCATACCGAGGTTTCTCTCCTTTTCCTTCTCTTCTTTTTTGCATGTTTGTTTGATTGATTTTTAGTTTTGAATCAGTGTATAACCCTGGCTTACCTAGAACTCACTATGTAGCTCGGGCTGGCTTTAAACTTGGTGTAGTCCTTCTAGCATCCAGAGTGCTACGAGTGTGGGCCACCCCTTGGCCCACACTTCCTTCTGAGAATCATGCCATAATAATGAATTCTCAGAACATAGATTAATTTTTCCCTTTAAGAAGCCAAGGCTATAAGAGCCAAGCTATCTACCTACCTCCCTACCTATCCATTTATTTATTTATTTATTTATTTATTTATTTATTTATTTATGAGACACCTTTGTGGGAAAGAGGGGGCAATGGTATTAAAAGGTTGAAAAACTATGGCATGTGAATCAAATCCATCTGCCTGTTTTTGTAAATAAAGCTTTATTGGAGTACAGCCATGTCTGTTTATTTGTAAGTTGCCTATGGCACTGCTGCAGTATGTGGTAGAGTTCAGTTGGGAAGGCAAATGTGTCTTCTAACCTATTACAGAAATTGCTTGCTGAACATCCTGGTTTATGGGGGTTTACTGCTCTTTCCTCACATGGCTCAAATGGAGCAGAAAGCTGCTTTGTTAAAGTGACTCAAATGTAGTGGGCCAAGGAAGGTGGGATCATTCAGGCAGTCAGAGTGTGGCTGCTTGGTGGAGCCGGACACTCAGGGAGGACCTGCCAGTCCCTGAGTACTTTCTTCTGAGTAGTGAGTCAGTATGCTCTCCAGCACACAGAAGAAAGGCACAGTGGAGAGCACACCTCCTTTCTTTGTAAAAGTGGCTTACATCACTGTTGCACACCACATTGACCAGAACCTAGTCACACAGCTGTAAGTGGGGCTGTGGTATGTCCTTCCATAGGTGTCACGGACTCAGCCAGAATCCTGCCAGGAAAACAGAAGGGGACTTACTAAGGGGCTGTGGGTGCAGCACACTGCCACAGTGGCTGGGCTCGCTTGTCCCCTGAGAGCCACTAGAAGCTTTGATAGTCACCAGTCTTGGTGCATCATATATGTGCCTGGCCCTGGTGGATGCCAAAAGAGGTCACTAGATCCCTGGAATGGGAGTTAAGACGACACCTGGGTCCTCTGCAAGAATCCTAAGTGCTCTTAACTGCCGAGCTGTTCCCATGTGTTTGGTTTTGGTTTTTGGTACTGGTCTAGAATTAGTGATTCTCTACTTATAAATCTCCTCTCAGAAAACAATGAGTATAATTAGTGGACCCGTTGCAAGCTAACCAAGAGCTTGGTAAGTGATTCTGAGGTTGAAAAGGTATGGAATTTGTGCTGTCTAAAATTGTAGCTCCTGGCCACATAAGGCTAGGGAACCTTTGAAACATGGGAACTTCAACTAGGAATGGAGCTTTAAAATGACATTTTTAAAAGTTTTTAAAATGCATTTAGAACGACACTTATCTATAATATTAGACATTCAAATGTTTTTAGAACAACTTGGGTTTGGGAATCTGCATTCTCTTTCTCTTCTTCTGCTCCTACTGCACTTTTTGAGACAGTGTTTCTCTGTGTAGCCTTGATTGTCTTGGAACTTGCTCTGTAGTCCAGGCTGGTCTCAAATTCACAGAGAGACCCGCCTACCTCTGCCTCCAGAGTGCTGGGATCAAAGGTGTGTGTCACCATTGCCTGGCTTAGAATCTGCATCTGAATCAGTTTATTTTAAATCAAAATGCAAACCGAGTAGTTTCCAGGAAAACCTGAGATCATTTAGATGTAAAATTCACATTGGATTTTAAAGATTTGTTGTTACAAATATGTAGTTTTCATATTAATGTCATGTATAATGTATTTTGCTCAACCTAGGGCCTTATATATGTTAGACAAGTGCCAAGCCACATCGCCATACCCTTAAAGTAATTAGTAGAACTTCTAAAATTAGGTAAGCAGTTTGCCTTATATCTCTACAAACCATGCTGCTAGTCATGATTGTAACTCTACACCTCCAAAGAGGAAGAGATTCCAGGTGTTTGATTCGCTCCTTGTCTTCTAAACTCTTAAATTAACTTTTCACACAGCATCCAGTCTGGAATCCTGCTATCATCGCCCAAAACTCTGTTCCCCCAGAGTTCTGTACAGTTTATCTCTTCAGAATTCAAGGATGATCATGTGAAGCCCATACTCATGGCTACTCACTATGCCATGCTATAGCTTGTCACACCCAAGCACTCTCAGAGTCTGGCTTTTATTGCCTTTACCAAACCTTCCTTCTGGACCTCTCACTCAGAGACCCTTTCAAAACTTGTGTCCTTTGACAGTTACAGTTCACAGCAGGGGTGGTTTATCTCATCTGAGATATACATTAGCTTTTGGGTGCCTTCCTTTCTTTATCCTTCCTCAGGTCCTACAGCAGACAGTATGTAACCACCTTCTTCTGGCGGATGGTAGACCTGTGATAAACACATTCGTTACTTTTTTTTTTTTTTCTTGCTGTAGCCAAGGCAAGCTACAGAGAGGGGTTTACTTGGTCTTATCAGATCCAGAGGGATGAGTCCATCCTTATCCAAGGCGGGAAGGCATGGCAGCAGGCGGACATGGTATCTGGAGCAGCAAGCTGAGAGCTCAGACCTTGAACCATAAGCATCCAGCCAAAAGTGAGCTGGGAGTGGTGTGCATGCTTAAAGCCTACCTCTAGTAATGTACTTTCTCCAACAAGGCCACACTTCCTAAGCCTCCCCAGACATTGCAACCTATTGGGAGCCAAGTATTCAAGCACATGATGAGACCATGGTGATATCTCATTCAAACCACAGCCACCATTTTGTAGTTTCTATTGTTTGGTGATACACTGACTTCTCTTGTTAGACTGTAGTCCCAGAGGTCCTATTTTATTTTTATTTGTTTGGGTTTGTATCACCAATACTTAGCGTGGGATTCATTTTATGAGTATTTCTTAATTGGTAATTAATCACCTTCCTCCACACAGGCATTCAGATGTGTGGCTAGGATTGGAACTCATCACCACCACTGAGCAGTGTTGCCATTAGGCCAATTATTTAACATCCTGTGCCTCCTTAGTAAAAAAAGAGGTAATAACCTTATAGAATGAACACTTGGTTAAGTTAACACAGGTAAGGTATGTAAATATATGCCTTGGGTAAGGCCAGAATGCAATAAATAACAGCTGTTATTGTCATAGCAGTCTAAACTATTTCTCTCTTTCTCTCAGGCCAAAAATCACACGTTTTAACTGGATTTCGAAAACCCAGTGTTACAGAAACTAATGAACTGGGAAGAAAAATCCAGTTCTGAGCAGTCACTGAAATCAACAAGTATCTGCTTTGCAAGGAGCGTCTGACACTCATTTTGTGACTCTTGGTATTTAAAAGGAGTAATACAAGGCATAGAGTGAGTTTGCTTGAGATGTTTAGAATTCAGGAAGGAAAACATGGCCTCCATGTTTTAGGATAAACTAATAATAGATTATGTACTAGATCCTGGGGTTGGGAAGTTGGCTCACCAATTCAGTTTTAGTGGTTTGTGGGAAATACACAGATGAAGTAGGCAACATTGATACAAAATAAAATGGACCAAGTAGAGTGAACTGAATATTTATAATTTTAATCGTGCCACTCTTAATATCTTGAGATACAATTCACATTAGTCTGATTGAAGTTTACAGTTCAGGTAATTTTTTATTGTGTTTACTGACCACTCAAACTCCATCGTCATTAGTCTCCCCCCCCCATCCTACCACCATCGTTCTACCTCCTTCACCTCCCTGTTCTCCACTTCTCTATATTTTCCTGTTCTGAATATTCCATGTAGATGTGACTGGATCCTTTCAACTAGCACACCGATGTCAAGGATATTCTGTATCAGCACTTCATTCCTTTCCTTGCTAAATAATATTTTGTTGTGTGACTCTGACACATCTATCAGTCTGCAAACCTAGTTTCCTCTTTTCAGTGATAATAGGTAATGTCACTGTGCACAATCAAGGACAGGAGTGTCTGTGTGAACAAATGATTTTGGTTGTCTTAGAGTTTGTACTAAGAAGTAGGAATTCTGGATCTTGTGGTAACTAACTCTAATATCTTAAGGAACTGTCAGACTTTCTGGAGAGGCAGCACGTTCTCCATTCTTACTAGCATTGGATGAGTACTCCACTCTCTATGTTGTTCCTGTCAGGGTTTGAAGGAGAATCTCACTGTGTGTGTACATGTGTATGCACATGTGAGTGCAGGTGCTCATGGAGGCCAGAAGAGGGCGTCTAGAGCTCCAAGAGCTGGACTTAGCAGGTGGCTGTGAGTTGGAGTTACAGATGGTTGTGTGAGTTGCCCAACAAGAATGTTGGGAATGAAGGAACCCATGTTCTCTGGAAGAGAAGTATGTGTTCTACCACTGAGCCATCTCTCTAACCCTCGCTGTGGCTTTAATTTGTATTCCTCTGGTGGTTAGTCACTTTGACCATCTTTCCATGTTTATGGACAGCCACTCATAAAGCAATACATTCTTATGAATACACCCTTCCCATGTTCCTTCTACTGGTTAACAGATATTTGTTGAGCACCTATTTTGTGCCAGGCATTGTTTAAGTGTTGGAATGGCAAAGTATGCACATCAAGCAAAGATTCCTTGGGGAAGGAACATACATTGCTGTTTAGGTACACTGACAATTCGTGAACTAAATTAAAGACAGAATGTCTTGAACTCCAGTGGCTTCCAGATTGTAAATCCTTCCCAGGCTTTCTATTGACTTTGTCCAGGTTCATCCGAAGAATCATTGCTTATGGCAGCTTCAATCTTGGGAAAGAAATTTCTTTAAAAGACTTGAAATCAAAATAACTCCTTAAGCTGTGACCCACAGAATGGATGTTGTGAAAACTATACTGCATGCATGAAAACTATACTGACTCATTATCTGTCACCACTTGAGTCTTGGGTGCCCAGGGGAGCTGTCAATCAGCACTAATATTTGGAAAGGTGTCTTTTTTTCTGTGAGCAAGAGGTCTCACCACTGGGCTTGAAAGAATGTTACCATCCAGGCTTTGTTTTTCCATTTCTAGGGCACAGGCAGGTAGATTTCACTTCATTTCTGTGTGCTGCAGGATGTCAGATGTAAATAAGCCATGGCTGCAATGTAAAGTCAAGAGTCCTAGTGACAAGCCTCTAACAAGAGAGTCTGCTTGTGCTTTGCAGCTTTGGAGCCAGGTACTGCCTTCTCTCCAGCCATGAAAGCCCTAGATGGTATCTTCTTCCTACAGAAGGGTGCATTATTGACACTGAAAGCCTGCTTCTCATCTAGATCTGGACACTTGACACAGCTTCTACCCCAGCACTTGCTCCTTGTATTGGTTGCTTCTCATTGCCATGATAAGATTACTGATAGAAGCAACTGGAGGAAGGGAAGATTTTATTTGGCCCACAGCATCAGAAGGTTTAGTTCATGGTCATATACCTCATGGACTTGGGCAAAACATCACAACAGTAAGAGTCTATGATGAAGGAGAACTGCTCACTTCAGGCTGGTGGAGAAATGGAGCAAGACAAAGCAGCTAGGGATACTATACCACAGGAACCCATCCCTAGTGAACCTTCCTTCAACAAGTTTCTACCACTCCAAAAACTAGCACTGCCAACTAAAGTCCAAGCATTAAATACATGAGTTCATGGGTGCATTTCCCATTCAACCCACATCCTCACCTTGTACTGATTCCAGAGGGACAGCTTTTTCCCTTAACCATTACAAAATAGCCTCAGTCGGCTCTACACTTGCCTTCTACAGCTTATCGTATATGTGTCTACCTTTATTTACTATTTAAAAAATAATCCTAAAATAATTTTTACATGTGTTTATTTGGGAGGGGTGACATGCATGTAACAATATACATATGGAGGTCAGACAACTTGTGGGAGTCTGCTCTGTTCTTCTACCTTGTGAGCTCCAGGGATTGAACTCAGGTCCTGAGGCTTGGCGGCAAGCACCTATACCCACAAAGCCATCTTGCCGGCTCTCTCTACCTTTATTTAATTGAAGAAAACTGGGTCGTTGCTCTGGATGAAGCTTTGGCTTCCAAAGGAATTGAGTGGTTGCTTTAATCTCCTATCAAGACTGTCCAAACATTCATATCATCTGTGTGTTCACTGGAATGGGACCTGTAATTTCTTCTGAGTTCTTTTCCTTTGCATTCACAACTTGGCTGTTTGACTCAAGAGGTGCACCTTGATCATCTGAACACTCGTGTTAATTCCACTTACCACCCTCTCAGGTGTAGCAGTGCCTCCCTCCTAAACAGTTGCAACAGGAACATGAGATATTTCAGATCGTCAAATCATGACAACACTGAGAGTGCTTAAAATATTGTGAGACCTGCCAAAATGTGACCAGAGCTATGAGCACTTGCTGTTGGGAAAAATAGCACAAACTTGCTCAATTACAGGGCTCCAATGTGTAAAGCCCCAATAAAATACAATAAAGCCAAACATGGTCACAAAACATGTCTGAAGCAGATGAACTGACAGTCTATAATTCAGACAGTCTAGAGGGTGGCTTTGAGCAAAGCTGAGGTGGAACAAACAATTAAGAAACCCAAGAACTGGATATTTGGAGATGGAGTTGCCAAAATTCTGGCATATCTGGTAACAATGGGAAAAGAGTCAAAGGTAACTGAAAAAGTTTGTTCTTCGTGTTAGGCCATATGGAGGTGGAAGGAATTGGAAAACACTAGGACTGGAGGAGGAACAAGGAAGGAGAGGGCTGAGCCTTTAAGTGTGGGTGCTCCTTGTGCCCGTGAGTAGGTATGCCTGTGGCCCAGAAGAGAGGCCTGCGTGTGATGTCAGCATGGGATGTTCCCAGGCTAGATGATCTACAGAAGGGTAGCTCAGCAAAGAGGCTCTGTCTGGGACTCTCCAACATGAACCAGTCAGGGTGGTGGGCAGGGAGTTGCAAATGCACATGGGATGCTTGTCCGGCCAGAGAAAGGTAAGTGGACATCTCTGGCCATCCTGCAGCATGCGGCTGGGTGAGTGGTGAGGAGAAAAGGCTGACTAGAGCAGGGTCATGGGAAGCTTGAGGGAGCCCTATTGGGCGTACTACACCTTGTTCTCCCCACTGATTCCAAACAGAAACTGCACAAGACATAGAAACCAAATTGAAAAGTGTGTAACAGACTGTAGAAGGGACATAGAACTTGGGGTTCCACAGGGACTGTATCCCATTGTTCTGTTTTGTAATTAGGGAGTGCTTTTTAAAAATATTTTGTCTTCTCAATGCGAGGGACAATCCCCAGTGGCTGGCCATGTGATTCAGATGGCTAAAACTTCAATAGTAACTTCTGGGTCTTTCTGGTCAGCTGGAGTGTATATACTGGGTAGGCGCAGAGACCTGAGGAGGAAAAGTCAGAGAAGGGAAATTTGTAAAAACTATGTGTAGGGCAGATGCAAGTGAGGAAGCAGACATAGAGGTGACCTGGGATTAACCAGGACAATGGACCACTCATATATAGGTATTCGTATTCTCTGGAGGATTCTAACAGAACTCAGGACATGTGGTGTAAACACTGTTCAGGGCACAGTACAAATTTACATGACACGTTTACAGAGAACCAAGTCAAGGGAAGATGGCCCATGATGCTAAAGAGATCCATAGAAAAATCAAAACAGGAAATCCAACTGGAGAAAGGCTGTAGAGAAATAGTGCACATCAGAAATAACCTAAAAATCACTGTGAAATGGTAGGAAAGTAGGTATTTTAGAGGAGCCCATATCAAATCTGAGGAACACAGAAAAATGATGGAAAAAATTAGACTTTTAGGGATCTGTGGCATAGTGTAAAAAAAAAATCCAACACATGTACAGCAAGAATCTCAGGACCATAGGGTAGGTCAATGGGCAAAAGTTCTTGCCACCAAGACTGATGACCTGAGTTTGGTCAGACCTGGGACCCCCATTATCTTAATCAGTGTTTTATTGCTGTGAAGAGACACCATGACCACAGCAACTCTGAAAGGAAAATACTTAAGTGGGCTGGCTTACAGTTTCAGAGGTTTGGTTTATTGTCAGAATGGCTAGAAGCAGGGGTGCACAGGCATGGCACTAGAGCTGCTGAGAGTCCTACATTAGGATCTGCAGGCAGCAGGAAGAAGGGAGAGCTCCTGGCTTGAGCAATTGGAACCCCCTCCCCCCTAGTGACATACTTCCTCCAACAACGCCACATCTCCTAAACCCTTTCAAGTATTTCCATTCCCTAATGACCAAACATTCAAATATTTGAGCCTATGGTGGCCATTCCTATTCAAACCACCACACACATGGTGGAAGAAGAGAGCTGATACGTTGTCCTCCAACCTTCATACATGCACTGTAACCCACCTGGGCCCACATATATACAAATAAATACATGTAAAATATATAAGGTTCTCTGAATTCAAGCCCAGCCTGGTTTACACAGTGAGTTCCAGGACAGCCAAGGCTCCACAGAGTAACCCTGTCTCGGAAAACCAACATATATTTCTCAAACTGATGGAGATAAATGTTGAGTCAGAGACAATAATTAAAGATGTACTGCCCAGAAACTTGGGAAATCTAGTGAAAAGGTGAAATTTTATGGATTTAAGATGATAACCTAACTTTAAGTCCAACAAATTAAAAGATCCCATGCCTAGATATATCATCAAACTACATAAGATTTACAGTAATTTTTAAAGTTTCTATAGGAATCTGGGCATGGTGACGCATACCTTCCCAGACCTCTGGAAGTAGAGGCAGGAGGATCAGGGATTCAGTCAAGGTTATCCTCAAATATGTGGTGAGCTTGGGGCTCTTGTGGGCTGCATGATACCCTGTCTCTAAAGCCAAAAATAAAATACCCACCCCATAGAAAGATAAAAATGGCACATGTGGGAAAGCAACGTTCTCATGAGAAACCACGCAAGTCAGTTGGATACTGAAAGGAAAGTGAAACTCAAATTCTCAATCCGTAATTCTATACCCAGTAAAAATGTCCTTCCAGAGATACAAGTAAAAACATTTTCATGTAAAGAGTATCACATCTCAAGAACCATGAGGAAATCCTTTCATGTTAAATGTGTAAGCATCCCTGCTCAGATGGAAAAGTATCCTGGCAGTTAGGAGTCAAGGAATACCACAAAGTTATAAGTGCAGCAGCTTACAGCCCTGCTCCAGGGAAAGGTTTCCCCAATGCAAGTGTAACAATTTCCGCTCTGCCTGTTCCTGTGAAGTGCATAGCTCTGCTCCAGCAAAGGTTGTTATCACTGGGCTCACTCTGGTAAAAATGTCAAACTTTACAACAAACCTCACTCAAGAAATTTATTGGGAAGGAGCAATCCAGGAGGGAGGCTGCCTCCTATAAGAAACAGCCGCAAACTGAACTTACATAAGATTTCTTAGAGAGCAGGGAGAGCAGAGCTTTCCAGAATGGCATGGGATTGGTGGGTTTTTATGATCTAATTCTGGGGCAAGCTCAAGGATTGGTGTGATTTCAAGTCCTGGTCCTGGGGTCAGGGTCAGGGTGTTTTTCTTTGGCCCAGGTCTCAGATCAAGTCAGGGGCAGGGCGTTTTCCTTTGGCCCTTTTTACCCTACAAAAGAATGACAGGAAATAGAAATAGGATCTTATTTAGTTCTTTAAAAAACACATATAACTAGACCCCAAACTATAGCATTGTCTGGTAGGGTTGTCAGTAGATGTACTGTTGTACACAGGATCATTCAGCACAAAGGGCATTTGGGAAAGGGTAAAGAAATGTACAATTTATGAAGACTATATAGACCTGAAAGTTTAAGTATATTCTAAATGCAACTATAACTAACACCATCAACAAAAATATAAAGAGATATAATGGGATTCCAACAAAGGGGAAAGAGAGAACCAACAAAGGGTTTGAATAAGAATGCCCCTCTAGGTTCATGTATTTGAACACAATCTCCAGAGTGGCCTTGGTAGAGGAAGAATGTCATTGGAGGCAGGCTTTGAGAATTTAAAGGCTTGCATCATCAGAAATTCGTGCCATTTCCAGTTGTTCTCTCTAGTTCACACCTGCTGCTTGAAGATGTGAACACTCAGCTTCCTGCTCCAGCCCTCATGCTGCCTCTCTGTTATCATGGACATCCATATGGACTGTAAGCCAACAGAAAATTTCTTCTTAAGTTACCTTGGCCTTGGTATTTTATCATCACAACAGAAAAGTAACTATACAATTTCAAAGAACACAAGGTAGCAAACTTGGGAATGAGGTAAACATCTTGACTGATGATTTTTCCTGTAACTACTTATACCATATTTTATTGTGCCGGCTACTTAGCAGTGCTGTGACAGAAAACTCTACTGAAACAAGGAAGGACTCTTCTTTGAACATGGTTCGAAAGCATTCAGGCTATCATGTCGGGGAAGGTGTGGAGGAACAGTTGTCGTCGTGGCAGAGGGAAGGCAGAGACAAGATTGTTGTGGAATATTATTTTAACTAGGCAAAGATGTTTTACATTTGTTTATGCTTTGGAATCTTGCTTTAACTGTGTAAAGGTGTGTTACTTTTGTTTCTGCTGCATTTGTTTAATTATGCAAAGATGTGTTGCTATTTCACCCTGCCTGCCAGGGGCACCTGATTTTTGTAATAAAGAGCTGAATGGCCAATAGCTAGGCAGAGAAAGGATAGATGGGGCTGGCAGACAGAGGGAATAAATAGGAGAAATCTAGGCTAAAATAGAAGAGAGAGAACGAGGTATACGCCCAGGGCAAGAAGCAAGGCAGACAGAAGCCAACCAGCCAGACACAGAGAAACAGTGAAAGTAAGGTATACAGAAGTAAGAAAGGTAATAATCCCCGAGGCAAAAGGTAGATAAAGAGAATCAGGTTAATTTAAGAGAGCTAGCCAGAAACGTGCCTAAGCTAGGCTAAGCTAGGCCGAGCATTCAAAACTAGTGATAAGTCAATTTGGGAGCTGGCTGGTGGTCCTAAAGAAAAAACCTGGTATACAGAATGCTAGCATTTGTCTCTCTGATTTAGAGAGGAAGGGCCCAGGATGGAGGAAGAGTGAAGAGACTCAGTAGTAAAGGGGTGCTTTGCCCCCTGCCCCCTTTGAGGCTGTTGTCAGGAATTCACCACCCCAGTAGCTATGACTAATCCTTTAAATTGGCTAATTGGGGCATGTATATGACAGTCATGTTCTTCCAGGCAGGAACAAGGGTTCTAGGGAAGGAAGGGGAAAGGTAGGAGTTAGACTGTTGAAGTATAATACATAGGGATAATAGGATTGTAGGGAGACACCTCCCAAGGGCTGGCTACAGGTGCGCCCAACACCACCCATCAGGGTGTGGTCAAGGTGATGTCAGGGTGACGTGGGAGAGGTCTTTAAGGGACAGACAAGGCACATGGTAGCTCTCTTGCCTTGCTGCTTTGGCATGCTCTGGCTTGCTGTTGGTTGGCATTTATCTATTAAAAGTTATCCTAACCTTATGGACTACGCATCAGTTATTCACCTCGTTACAGGATTACAGATTCTGAGGAATAATGATCAGTATTCAGTTTAGAAAGTAGAGCAACATAAATATTACTGAAACTTGGGGGTGGATTTGGTCTAAACATTATATATACATATGAATGTTAAATATTTAAGAGCATTATTGAAGCTGTCTTCTTCTCCAACCTTGTCTCCTGAGAGGACTAGCCAATGTCCTAGGTTTTAATTTTACATTTTCTTTGACATCTTAAAAATAGCTGTTATTTATGCATATTTCCCTAAACATTTCCTTTTTATTATTTTTGAGTGTCGTGAGAGAGTATATTGTTTGTTCTTTTGCAAATCACTTATACTTACTCATATTTTCAATATTTACCCATGTTTTATTTATGCACAGCTCAAGCATTTTTCACGTGCCCGTAATCACCAGTTGTGAATAGTTAATTAAGTACCCCTTCTCCAGAAAGCAGGCACTCGTTGGCTCCACATGGCTGCCTATTCTGAAAAATGGTCGTCATGAATGTTTTTCCTGTGTTTCCTGAGACATCATGTGAGAGATTGCCTTGGGAGGTGTTTTTTCAAACAATGTAGAGGACAGCAGCTGCAGTATTACAGAGCAAAGCAGGGTTGGGAGCATGCGAAGGCTCCAGGTTTCAACCAGATCTGCACCTGGCCACGACGTTTGTCCATCCCAGTTCTGTACCCGCTCAGCAGAAAGTCACTAACAGGACACTGTAGGCATTCAGGAATAAGTACTGGCCTTCCGGGAGACCTCACAGATGTCTCCATGGCAAAGCCGGAGTCTAGAACGCCACACACTGAAGCTGAGGTTGGTGGCTCCAACAGCTGCTTGCCAAGAGGATGGATGTGTGATCTGAGCGTCTGGGCCCTGTCACAAACTGAGACAGGTTCCTGAAAGTGAACAAAAACCATGGGCACAAAATGGAAGCCAAAGCAGAGAAACTCGCAGGCGCAAAGCAAACAGCCGTACGCTGTAACCACGGAAAGACACTTCCTGAAGCATCAGGGTAAGGAATCAGAGCGCCTACAGTAAAAGACGTGAAAAAACAGGAAATATAAGCAGATACCACACATAGGAAGAGCAAGTTCATTTTTATTAAACCAGTTTCACCCGTTAAGCATCCTGAGCTCCTGCATTGATGTTCAGGCTTGCTTGCTTTCTTTCTTTCTTTCTTTCTTTCTTTCTTTCTTTCTTTCTTTCTTTCTTTCTTTTTCTTTCTTCCTTCCTCTTTCTTTCTTTTTCTTCCTTCCTTTCTTTTTCTTCCTTCCTTCCTTCCTTCCTTTCTTTCTTTCTTTCTTTCTTTCTTTCTTTTTCTTTCTTTCTATCTTTCTTCCCCCCCCCCCTTTTTTTTTTGAGACAGAGTTTCTCTGGGCTTTGGAGGCTGTCCTGGAACTAGCTCTTGTAGACCAGGCTGGTCTCAAACTCACAGAGATCCTTCTACCTCTATGTCCCGAGTGCTGGGATTAAAGGTGTGTGCCACCAGCGCCCCGCTCAGGCTATTTCTAACCCTGCACTGAGGTACAGGCTCTTTCTTTCTCTTTTTTCTTGATTTTTTTTTTTTTTTTTTTTTTTTTTTTTTTTTTTAGATAGGGTTTCTTTATGTAGCCTTGGCTGTTCTGAAACTCACCCTGTAGAGTAGGCTGGCCTTGAACTCAGAGATCCTCGAGGTACAGGCTATTTCTTACCCCCACACTGACGTACAGGCTATTTCTTACCCTGCACCAAGGTACGGGGTATTTCTGATGGTGGTGGTGATGGTCAGAAGACAGATTTGGGGATGTGTCTGTGCACAGTTTCTCCGTGTAAATTTGTATGTTGCCCTTACTGCGTTTCTCACTGTAACCACACTGGAATGTGCAGCAAAAGATCCTTTGTTGGCCATTTAGTTGGTTCTCAGTGGTGTCTCCTGGTGGTGCTCATTTTAGAACTCACATTTTCTTTTTCTTATTAATGCAAGTATTCCAGCTGCTCACCTTTGGCTGGTTATCTAGATTACAAACATTTAGTTCTAGTTTGGGGTGTGTTTTCCCACCTATGATGCCTTCTGATGGATAGAAGTTCTTGGCTTTAATGTCCATTGGAATTCGTTTTTTTTTTTCTTTATGGGTTTGTATGGCTTTTAAAAATATGCTAAATGTTTTATTATGAGGTCACAGGACATTCTTATCTATTGCATCATTGTAGTTTTAGCTGTTTTGATGGAAACAGACTTCGTGTGTGATTCGAGAAATTTTTTTCTCTCTCTCTCTTTTTTCTATATGTGGAAACTTAGCAGTTTATTGACTCATCTGTTCCTCACTGCTTGAATGTGAACTGCTTGGAACTTATTGGTGTGTGTGTGTGTGTGTGTGTGTGTGTGTGTGTGTGTGTGTTGCCATGTATTGAACCTGGGCCTGGTACATGCTAGGCAAATGCTCTATGGCTGACATTGTCCCCAGCTTCTCATGTTCCCTTTTCACCTAATGTGTGTTCAGCCTTTTCTGATTGCTCTTTGTGGAGTTGGAAATAAGGTATATATTTTTTATTTTAAAATTACATTTATGTATTTATTGTACATGTGCACATAGGCACTCAAGTATGCTATTATATGTGTGGAGGTCAGAGAACAGCTTGTGGGAGTTAGTTCTCTCCTACCACATGGTCCTGGGGTTTGAATCAAATCGTCAGGCTTGGTGACAAACGCCTTGACCTGTTGAACCATCTTGAAGCCCAGAAAGCATGTTGATTATTTTCAGCGTGCAAAGACCTTATACATATCCTATACATCCTGCCTTATTGATTACATTGCTTAAGTCATCATATTTTTGCCCATATCATTTGATTTGTACTGAGAATGGTAACTGAAAATTAAATCTATTATTAACTTGATGTCTTTTTCTCCTTATATTTCCTATAGTTTTGTGCTTTGTAAAAGTGACTGATGGTTTGTTTGGAGCACAAGTATTCACCATATCTATTGTCAAGGCTTTGAGAATTATGATGTTTTTGTTATATGTAATGTTTTCATAGGCTGAAATTTTGCTTTGATGTCTTAATCTCAGCATTAGCTGTCTTATTTTAATTTAGTCTTTCCTTTGATCTAGACCTTTGCACACTATGTTTTAGGTGTTTGTTATAGACAGCATGTAATGAGTCTACTTTGTGAGTCAAGTTGAAACCCCCCCCTTTGAATGTGTTAAGGGAGCCCATCACAATTATTGATACAATTAGTATATTTAAGCATAACTCAACCATGTTATAATTATTTTATTGTGTTTGCTGTGTTTCACATATTTTCCATTATGGTTGAGATTTTAATTCTTGATGTTAAGAAACACTTAGGTTTAGAGGAGCTAAAGATGGCTCAGTGGTTAAGAGCAGTAGCGCTGGCTGTTCTTCCAGAGGACCTGGGTTTGATTCCCAGCATCCATGGCTCTCATCTGTCCATAATTCCAGTCCTGGGGTATCTGATACCCTTTTCAGTTCCCCTTACACACCATGAACATAGGAGGTGCATATACATATATGCAGACAAAACAAATGTACACATATATATAAATATATATATTTATATATATGTTTTTCGAGACAGGGTTTCTCTGTGTAGCTTTGGAGCTTATCCTGACACTCGCTCTGGAGACCAGGCTGGCCTTGAACTCACAGAGATCTGCCTGCCTCTGTCTCCCAAGTGCTGGGATTAAAGGCGTGCGCCACCAACGCCAGGCTAAAATAAAAAATTTAAAATGACTTCAGTTTCTGTTGTAGTGGATTGCTTTAGTGCTTAAACCTCTTTACTACATTTGCTCTCCATTTTCGCACTTAACGTTTTCCTACCTTGTTTGCTAAGTCCCTTTCTCCCACCCTCCTTCCTGCTTGCAAATGTTCTGCTGCCAAGCCATGCTTCTTGCACAAGAACATTTTGGATCTTGTGAGAGCACTGTGCTAGAGTTTCCTCTGGTTGCTTGAGGAGGGTACTGTGTACTGAGTCCTTTCGTGTAAATGCTTTGACTCTTAGGTTTGCATAGCAGCACATTGGTTATATCTGTATTGTGCATCAGTCAGCTCTTTATTTTTTAACAACAACAACAACAAATTATCACAAAATTACTTTCTTAAGACCAAATTTTCAGTGGCTTCTAAGTATGTATTGCTGAGTGGATGGATATTCAGGTGTCTTTTCTGCTCATTCATGAAGCCGCATTCAGCTGCTGGGTTGGCTGGTGACAGGGCCCTGTTGGGATGGAGATCTTGATCCTTCTGTCCCTGCAGTCTTTTGTGCTAAAGGTGGTATCCCAAGAAGGTACCAATGGACACTGGGAACATGTATGAAGCCTCATCTCAGATCTTCCAGAGTGTCAATTCCATTGTGTCCTGGCAAAGGGAATCATGGTATTAGCCCCGCCCCATTCAAAGGAAGGATAAATCAAGTCCCCAATCACACAATGAAGGGGCTTATGTAGCTGAGAGAGAGGGATTGGTGTGTCAGTCCTTGTGAATAATTTAGTACAGAAAGTTCCTGGTCCAAGGGGACAGTGTGTATAAAAGAGATACATCAGACACTGCATGTTGTTTTTTTTTGAGGATGATAAGGAGACAAATCCCATCTCTGTCTCTGGCACACTTTTATCTTTGGAAAATTAAATCCAATTAGTATTCATGTTTACTTTTTGTTTCATTACTAACTCTCCAAAAAGGAACTCACTTGCCAATCTTAGCTCCCCATGGCGCCAGCTCAGGTCTTGCACATAGTTAAGCCCTCCCTGTGTTCAGAGCTTTGAGGCGTTAGCAGTCATTTTCAGCATTGTCACCCATGGGAAGGAGTTTTCTTCCTTCTTGGGGTTTTTGTTTTGATTACTTTTGACATGAGTCTTACCTTCTATCCCAGATTAGCCTTTATCCCACAGTTGTCCTGCTGCAGCCCCCACCTCGTGTAGGAATCACGGGCATGTAGTACCCTGCTGGCTCAATTTTAGGTAAATCTTAAACCCTTGTGCTTAGTTACTTCTCTATTGCTGGGAGAAGACACCATGACCAAGGTGACTTATGAAAGAAAGAGTTTGATTTGGGCTTATGGTTCCAGAGGAGTAGAGGCAATGACGACAGAGTGAAGGCATGGTGACAGGTGTTTGGAGCACTAGCTGAGAGCTCAAATTCTGACTCACAAGCAAGAGGCAGAGAGGGCACACTGGGAGTGGTGTGAATCTTTTGAAACCTCCAAGTCCACCCCCCAGTGACACATGCCCTCCAATAAGGCCATGCCTTCTTATCCTTCCCAAGCTGTTGTACCAACTGGGGGCCAAACATTCAAACATAAGAGCCTATGGTGGCCATTCTCGTTCAAGCCAGCACATCTTGCTTTCTTTATATTCTCTTCCATGGTGACTTCCTCAGTCTCCTCACAAAGGCTGGGCCTGGGAACTTACTTATATCTTTCCTGGAAGTTGCTATTTATTTTTCTACATTCAGGTTATTTGAGATGTGTGTTCCTTTTTGTCTCCAATTTCTACAGCTCACATAGAATAATTTATTTGCCCTTCACTGTTTACTGAACGTTGTGTAGAAGTTCAGCTGTTGATGTCCACTGCTGTCTTGGCCCTCTGGGCATCCACCCTTTTGATGACTAATTATTTCTGTCTTCTTGATCTCCATGTTGGACTTCTAAATAACCTTTTCAGATTTACTTAATCCTTTTTCCAGATGAAACTGCCATTTTAACTTAAGGTATATTTTTGTTTGGAGGTTTCCAGCTTACCCAGGGAGTTCAGTTCTACGTACTTTGGGTTTCTTGGGGGTAAATGCCATCTCAGGGAATCCTTGCCTATCTTACAAGTTCCCTCATGACTCATGGGTCTCACTGCTTTTTCTTGAAAATGTTTCCTATCTCCTTTGCCCTCTCACCCCACATCTCTTGGTACCATTTTCTGTAAACTTTCTTTAATGCTTTCAAAAGTTTGATGGCGTCATTTATCAGGCCCAGGACTCATTCCCCATGGCTATTGTCCATTGCAATCATCTTCACTGTCACTGGGCTGTCGCTAGCCTGCTCGGAAAGAAGCATTAAAAAGAGCAGAGGGGATTGGCTAGAAGTGCAGAAACATGAGAAATAAACTGTAGACAGTCTGAGTACTTACGTAACTATTACCTGTGACATGAGGCAGACCAGGGTAGGACCTGAGTCAGAATCATTTGTACCACATGGGGCTGCCTCTGAGGCCACAGCTGCCAGGCTTATTTGATTGAACACATTGTGACCTGATCTGGGAACAACAGAGGCTTTCTTTAATACAGTCATTCGTTGTCTCAGGGGATGAGGCTGATGACAAGCACAAAAGCCTGTCATCTATTTATAGCTCGATGTGGCGTGTGTGGTTCCAGCTTAAAGCAAAAGACATTTTTTTAGCCCTCTGAATGCTCCCCTCAGTGCCCAAGAACCTCTTCTGTGGATTGTAGTCATTTTTCTGAGTGATCTCTAAGCTGCCGTTTTCTGATGCAAAGACTTTTTAAGTACCCGTCCTGTCATTTTCCCACAAGGCTGACTCACACTTGTCCTCTGCTCTTGACTTCCATGCTTCTCTTTTATTGACATAACTTCCATTTGAAAGGTACGCCTGTAACCTAAGCCTGCTTGTGTTCCTCAGAACAGGATGGTTATTATTCTGTTTGGACAGAGAGAAACTGAAGTGACTAGGGTCAGCTCACAGCTGGAAGTGGCACCATGAGGGAAATATTGACCTCTTAAAGGGTAGCTCTGATAGTTAGGGAAACAGAATCACCGCATGGGAAAATTAGACAAATGCCTTGGATGGGGGATGTGGTATGTGGAGTTACATTTATTTATTTGCAAGTTTCGTGTGTGTGTGAGTGTGTGTGTGTGTGTGTGTGTGTGTGTGTGTGTGTGTGATATAACTTTCAGGAGTCAGTTCTCTCACCCTACCACCTGAGTTCCAGAGATGAAATTTCAGTCACCAGGTTAGGCAGCATGCACTATACCCACAGAGCTATCTTGCAGGTCTGGTTTGGGGCAGGTGTGTTTAATAGAAATCTCTTTTTCCCTATAGGCCTTTGGGGTGACTCTGAGGGTGAGCAGAATGTCCCTTCTGTGAGAAGGGCCTGGATGGCACATGCCTGTAACTGAGTTCTCTAGAGACCATCTGGGGCTACATAATAACCTGTCTAAACAAACACCCTTTTGGTGGCTTTCCTAGGAGAGAGAAAGGGAAATAATCCTAAAGAATTTAAATGTCAGAGAAAAGATCTCCCAGAGGGTCCAGCACAGTGGCTGAATATGCTGACTCATGAAGTGTTTCATGTAGATGGCACCAGCCTAACACTGCTTCCTACTTGAGTGGACTATACAGAGCTCGCCACCCACTTGCCCGAAGTCTGCAGCAGTGGCTACCTTATTAGTTGGTGTCCCTTCAGTCTGTAAGTCTGAAAGACAAAGAGCAGGAGGTCAATAGGGATGGTTTTTCAGGAAGCCAAACAGCTTTATGCCTGAGAAGGCCACATAAACACTCCACCTTCTAAAAGACAAGACCACAATTGTCAGTGGTAGAGATAGATGGGACTTTTCAGTGAGTTCTTGGCAATGGTTTTTATCAGGCCCTGGAACAACCTACTCCTGCATTCATTTGGTGGCTTCATAACTAGACAGGCAGAATATCTCTTAACCCCATCTCTGTGTCCCTAGTTGTGGTCCTCCTCTTCAGAGTTCATAATGTGTGAGGCGTATCTTACCTGTCCCCTCCTTTGCCCTCTTAACATCCCGGGAGAAACGCATAGCCCCCCTTTGCAGAAGGTTTAAGGAATATGTGAAGGATGAGAGAGATCAGGGTATAAGATCTCTTATACCCATAATTCATTAATAAGACATTTTAGCACCCCTCAGCCCAGCTCTGAAAAGAAATACATGCCTATTGGGAAAATTTGAAAACTACAGAAGGGAAGGAGGGAGGGGTGGAGGGGAGGAAGGAAAACATTAGTGCTATGGTGAGATCACCCCATGGTTCCCCAGTACTGTTTTGACTGAACACTTTAAAGTGCCGTCCTGGCAAAAGCATTTACAGAGAGAGACTTTGGAGTAGGAACATTTCCTGGTGTGACTTGAGCACATGGATCTGTTATGAAGATCAGGGTTAAAAACCTCAACCATGAAAACATGTTAAAGACCAAAACTGTAAATGATATTGCTTTCCCAACAGCTTCTCAGGTGATGGAGGGAGGACTACTGGAAACAGTGATTATAGGATACACGTGGTAAAAATGGGCAGCCGTGTCCTTCCCCTCACGTTCTTAATTCTGCCCCTTGGAGTTTAGTAGTCCTTTATTATCCTTCTAGAACCATCATCCAAAAGGGAATGGATCATTGCTTTAAAGGGCAGCCAGAGATGAGGGTAGGGTAGGAAGACTGTGCCTCAGGAGCTCAGCTGCTCAGGGGTGATTTATATGGTCTGTAATGTTGCAACCTTAGTTCTGAAATAAGCCTGGGTTCATGGCAGTAGATGGTGAGATAAAAGGGTCTTAATTGAGTTAATTATTATTTTTAAAATTTCTATTTATATGCATGATGTATATGTGGGCATGTGTGTGGCATGGCACAGGTGTGGAGGTCAAAGGGCAACTCTCTGGAGTTGGTTCTCTCCCTCCACTGTTATGTGGCTGCCAGGGATTGAATTCGGGCTGTCTAGCTTATGTGTCACAGGCCTTTACTTGCTAAGCCATCTTAGTGCTTCTATTTATTCCTATTTATTTTGGTACATGGGCTACCAATTATCTCAGCATCATTTGAGGAAAATTAGCATTTTAATGTATAAAGTAAAAAATAAATTTGCCTTTCTCATAACTACAGTGTGGACTTCGTGTCAGTCTCCTTGCTTGCACAGCTGAGGTCGTGGGTGTGTTTGATGTGCCCTCTCTTCTGGGCAGGGAGAGGGGGTGGATAGCCACACTTCTCCTCTGCCCATCTTGGGCATGTAGGGAAGAGAACAGTCTATGCATCCCTGACTATTTGGAGGTGCTAATTACATTATATAATTCCAACTGTAACACTCACACAATCAACACATCTTAAGAAAAAAAACCCTGGGGAACCTCAGAAGTTATTGATAGGTGGTGTGGTGTTGTAAGGTAACTCCTTCAGAGAATTCACAAACTCTTTATTTTTTAATGTTTTATTAATTATATTTTTTCCATTTTTAAAATTTAAATTAGAAACAAGATTGTTTTACATATCAATCCCAGTTCCCTCTCCCTCCCCTCTCCCCTGCCCCCACTAACACTCTACCTATCCCTTACCATTTCTGCTCCCCAGGGAGAGTGAGGCCTTCCATGGGGGGGGGTTAGGCCCTATCCCATTTGTCTAGGCTCTGGGAATATCCCTCCATGTGGAATGGACTATGTTAGGGATAAGTACTGATCTACTACAAGAGGTCCCATAGATTTCCGAGGCCTCCTCACTGACACCCACATTCATGGGATCTGGATCAGTTCCATGCTGGTTTCCCAGTGATCATTCCAGGGGCCAAGAGCTCCCCCTTATTCAGGTCAACTATTTCTGTGGGTTTTACCAGCCTGGTCTTGATCCCTTTGTTCATCACTTCTCCTTCTCTGCAACTGGATTCCAGTTCAGTTCAGTGTTTAGCTGTGGGTGTCTGCTTCTACTTCCATCAGCTGCTGGATGAAGGCTATAGGATGGCATATAAGTCAGTCATCAATCTCATTATCAGGGGAGGGCATTTAAGGTAGCCTCTCTACTGTTGGTTCAATGGTTAGTTAGTGTCATCCTTGTAGATCTCTGGACATTTCCCTAGTGTCTGATTTCTCTTTAAACCTATACTGGCTCCCTCTCTGATGGTATCTCTTATTTTGCTCTCCTCTATTCTTCCCCCTACACAACCTTCCTGCTCCCTCATGTCTTCCTCACCCCTTCTCTTCTCCCATTCTCAATCTCCTAGCTCCCTCTCCTCTCCCCCATGCTCCCAATTTGCTCAGGAGATCTTGTCCCTTTCCCCTTCTCCAGAGGACCATATATGTCTCTCTTAGAGTCCTCCTTGTTGCCTAGTTTCTCTAGTGGTGTGGATTGTAGGCTGGTAATCCTTTGCTCTATGTGTAAAATCCATATATGAGTGAGTGCATACCATGTTTGTCTTTTTGAGACTGGGTTACCTCTCTCAGAATGGTTTCTTCTAGTTCCATCCATTTGCCTGTGAATTTCAAGATTCCATTTTTTTTTTCTGCTGAGTAGTACTCCATTGTGTAAATGTACCACATTTTCTCTATCCATTCTTCAGTTGAGGGGCATCTAGGTTGCTTCCAGGTTCTGGATATTACAAATAATGCTGCTATGAGCATAGTTGAACAGATATCCTTATTATATGAATGTGTTTCTTTTGGGTATATGTCTAAGAGTGGAATTTCTGGATCTTATGGTAGGCTGATTTCCATTTTCCTGAGGAATCGCCATATTGATTTCTGAAGTGGCTGTACGAGTTGGCACTCCCACCAGCATTGGAGGAGTGTTCCCCTTTCTCCACATTCTCTCCAGCATAAACTGTCATTGGTGATTTTGATTTTAGCCATTCTGGCAGGAGTAAGATGGTATCTCAGAGTTGTTTTGATTTGCATTTCCCTGATGGCTAAGGATGTTGAATACTTACTTATGTGTCTTTCAGCCATTTTAGATTCCTCTATTGAGAACTCTCTATTTAGTTCTGTACCCCACTTTTTAATTAGATTATTTGGTGTTTTGGAAACTAGCTTCTTGAGTTCTTTGTAAATTTTGGAGAGCTGCCCTCTGTCTGATATGGGGTTGGTGAATATCTTTTCCCATTCTGTGGGCTGCCATTTTGTCTTGCTGACTGTGTCCTTTGCCTTACAGAAGCTTCTCAATTTCAGGAGGTCCCATTTATTGTTGATTTTAGTGTCTGAGCTACAGGTGTAATGTACAGGAAGTTGTCTCCTGTACTAATTCGTTCAAGGGTACTTCCCATTTTCTCTTCTAAGAGGTTCAGTGTGGCTGGATTTATGTTGATGTCTTTCATCCATTTAGACTTAAGTTTTGTGCATGGCAATAGACTTGGGTCTATCTGCAGTCTTCTACATGCCAGCATCCAGTTATGCCAGCACTATTTGTTGAAGATGCTTTCTTTATTCCATTGTATGTCTTTAGCTTCTTTGTCAAAAGTCAGGTGTTCGTACGTGTGTGGGTTAATATCTGGGTTGTCAATTTGATTCCATTGGTCTACCTGTCTGTTTTTGTGCCAATACCAAGCTGTTTTCAGGACTATAGTTCTATAATAGAGCTTGAAGTCAGGAATGGTGATGCCTCTGGAAGTTACTTTGTTGTACAGGGTTGTTTTGGCTATCCTGGGTCTTTTGTTTCTCCATATAAAGTTGAGAATTGTTTCGAGGTCTGTGAAGAATTGTGCCGGTATTTTGATGGGAATTGCATTGAATCTGTAGATTGCTTTTGGCAAGATTGCCATTTTTACTATGTTGATCCTACCTAGCTAAGAGCATGGGAGATCTTTCCATTTTCTGGTATCTTCTTTAATTTTTTTCTTTAAAGACTCAAAGTTCTTGCTATATGATACACAAACTCTTAAAGCCAAAAGAAAGTCTTTGGATCCAGGTGATTTTCTATAGTTTCCTGTTTAGGGTAAAGTCATCTGGAGTCTCTGGCAAAGATGGGAGAAGTTCCTGGGGCCCTGGAATATCTCAGTTGCACATCCCCTAGGAACTGTCTATTCCTTACACTATTGGTCCAGGGTATCCAAGCTCCCCACCCTTCCAAATCTGGCTGGGGCCTCCAGAATGTTTTGAGGTAACTCCTTCAGTTAACACCCTTGGACTTTTTTGTTTTGTTTTTGTTTTTTGTTTTGAAATAGGGTCTTTCTATGTAGTTCTGAAACTCACTCTGTAGACCAGGCTGGCCTGGTTCTAGGTTGAAGACCTCTACTGTTCTTGTACACAGGTGCATACACTATGCTGTCACACCTCACTTGAAATCACCATGTCCTCATCTTAGCCCTCTTTTTTTTTTCCCCTCTGGATCTCCATGCACCTATCCCTAAAGTTACTGTCTAGCGTTCTCTCCACTTGAGCCTACCCACAGGGGTTCTGACTCTTGGTAACCAGGCAGCTGAGCTGTGTTTACCACTGAAGGCCCCAGGAGTCAGAGACCTATTCTGCAGGATCGGTGACATAAGAGGGCACACCTGCTTCCTGCTGATGCAAAACCCAGAAAATTGGGCCAAATCTAAAGTCATTTTCTCAGATGAGGCACAGATTATGCATATTCAAATCACCTGGAATGCTTAGAGAACTCGGATGCACCTGAACTATCAAAGTCATAATTAGGTAGAGGGAGGAAGTGGCTTTCTGCAGGTCAATAAATGCCCCAGTTTAACTTGAGGAGAAAATTATGGACTCAAGTTGGACATCTACTAGCCTAAGTGGCCCGAGTGAGTTATGTTATACAGGGGAGGCAGTGATTTTGTACTCACTACAGTACAAAATCAAAGTACACAGCCAAGACACACACGAGAGACATATGTTACCTGAAGGGGTCGAGAAGAGCATAACAGTCATTTCCCAATCAATGCCCTCCTCAAACAGCAGGAATGTAGGGTTACCCTCAGTGAGGGACTCCATGGCCTAGCATACTCAGTTCCAGAATGCGGAGCCTGTGTTAGAGATAGACAGAAACACCTCCAGGCATAAAATTTTAACTGACAATAAAGAAAAGGCTACTGTGAAGGCCCACTGACAGAGGAGTCTGCCTCTTATAATGCTGTCATTATTTAGTGGTCAACACTAGATGCTTTATACAATATGGACTTATCATCTTGTAACCATTGAGTTTGAAGGGACCTGCTCACAGCATTTTCACTGTGGAAAAACAAGGCCAAAATTCATGCAGTAACTTGGAAAACCAGAAGCCACATTCTTTACTTCACATGTTCTTGCTGACAGTTCATAAATGATCTACTTAGTGATGGGGGAAGCAGTACAAGGCTGAGGGAAACAGAGAGGAGCAGTTATTTATCGGTCACCTTCCAAATTCCTCTGGAAATGGAAGATTACCTTCCTCTGGTGCTACAGATTGGCCTAGAATAAATACAAAATGAAAATACAAAAACTGGATGGTCAAATCTGCTTTGGTCTACATTGTCAGTAGCTTAAGTCATGAAATTTGATCTTTCAGAAATAATATGTATCACAGCACTCAGGAGGCTGAGGCAAGATTGGGAGTTTGAGGCCAGCCCAAGCCACGCTATGATGCATTGCAAGAACATGTATTTTTTAAAAGCATGTAAAACCTTTTACATTTCTATGACCATTTCTAATGCCAATATTTAAAAATTAAAGAAGAAATATTTTAAAATAAAAAACCTAGAAGACTGCTGTTTGTGTACTTAGACAAAGAGCTTGTTGTAAGAAAAGCAACAGATTGAGAAAAGGTTTGATGAGCTGTGTGGTTCCCGAAGTGAGGGGGCAGTTACTGTTTGGCTTCAGATTTACTATGTCTCTCAGCACAACCTTGAACCTGTGAGAGTTTTGCCTCTGCCTCCCAAGTGCTAGGATTACAGGTCTGCAGCATCACATCGAATTTATGTGGGATTCAAGGTCTTGTGCAGGCTAGGCCTGCATTGGCAAGCCGAGCTACATCCCAGGCCTGGGAGCAGTTACTTTAGTCATGAGATAGATGAAGACAGTGAGGAAGAATTCTCAGAGCCATGTTAAGCTATTGTCTTAATTACTTTTCCCATAAACTTCACACACTGGGAAACAAGAAAACTCAAATACACATGTAGGTGTAAGGTTACAGTTTTTTTTTTTTTTTTGCATTTGAAGCATGATAGAGCAAGCATGCATTATTTCATAGCTCTCATCTAGAGCCAGGCTAATTACGCCATTCAAATGAATCAAGGTTCCAGGTTTCTAGAAGTGAGGCTCCATTACTAGCTGCTGTTCATGATCATATGTTATCTTTAGTTCAAAAGCATTGAGAAATGTCTTGAGACACATTGGGTGGCTTTCCTTTGATGCTGACACACTTGGGTATGCACATGTTCGTTATAATGGCATGCTCCTGGTGAGTTTGATGAAGAGCAAGGAGTGCAGAGAGGATGAAATAACTTGCATCAGTCTGTACTATTCTGCTGGTGAGTGATACAGTAATTTGTATTGCCCTGGTTGTGGTTTGGGGACATTTACTTCCCACTCCCACCCATCTCCATTCTCCTTCAAGAAGTCTATACCCCAAGTGAAGCAGCTCCGGGGATAAGCTTTTTCCATCCCCAAATCTTTCCCATACACACATTCCAGAGCTGTAGACACTCTGAAGTAACTGGAACGTACTGCCTTATGAAGTCCAGTAAGCTGACAGGGCTTCAGAAGATCTGATTATCCAGGGCAAGCCACATCATCAGAAGCTCAGTCCCCTGCCAGCTGAGGTGAACACAGAGTCTCCAGGAAGACCCCCAATTCACATCCTCACCAAATGGAAAGTCTCTGCCCTCTGGTGTCTTGCTCTGCCTCTGAGTCGCAGCTCCAGCCCTCTGGTGGGTCCTGCTTTGGTCATGTGACCTCCTCCAGATGACGTGTTGGAAAGGTGCGTCTGTGCTGCTGTGCTACTGTTGGACTTTGAAGCCCACCAAGAGAGTGTGAAGAGACAGTGATCCACAGCTGCTGTTGCCTTGTCAACCTCTGGGAGTAGCTGTGACAGAAAGCACAGGTGAAGCCTTCTGTGCTGCTGACATTAAATTAAATATGGCTTTCAACTTGTGCTCTTGACTGTCGAGAATTAATGTTTGAACCTGTCAATTCTCTGTTGCAAGTCTGCTTTGCGCTACCTCACATTCTGCTTACAGCCTGTTTGATGCTGTGGGCAAACTATTCAACTTTCCTGAACCAAGATTTCCTCGTCTACAAAACAGATGCTGGCACACTTTTTGCATTGTTTTGAAACTTAACAGAGAAAGTGCTAGAATTCATTTATCCTGTTACCTGATCTGGAGTAGGTGTTCTGTTGTCACTGTTGTAAAACCAGATCATCCGCAGAGGACTGGCTAATATCAAACTGCTGTAAGCTGTGGAAGTCCCCATGACACGTGGCTATGTTGTGTCTGCCAAAGAGATGCCATGTCTCTCTCTCTGTGGCTGGTTGTGCTCATGGTGCTGGGAGTCAAATGTAGAGTCACTCACATGCTAGAGTCACTCACATGCTAGTAGAACACATGGTAGGCAAGTGTTCTACTCTGGAGCCACGGCCTCACTCCACCCCTTTTCTCTTGTTTAGGCATCCGTCTATTCCTCATTTCACTCCATACCTTCACTATTCCATTTTCTGTTGATATCACAATACCACAAAATAGGCAGATTATGAAAAGGAGGGATTGCAGTTCTCCATCCCACTCTAAGGTTGATTGGCTGTGTTTGGTGGTGACATACTTGCTGGCAGAGTCCTGGGGTGGTGCAGACCATTAGCTGGCAAGAAACAGTGAGGTGTGCCTGTATCTTCTGTTTTCTCTTCCCCTTACAGATCTAGCAGTGTCCCATCGTGGGCTCCACCCTGATGTTATCAGTTCCACTAAAGACTATAGTTGGATTGAGGTCTTACCCTCTTCACTCTCACAATGAGGGAAACTTGTATTCTAACTGCAGCAGCAATCAATGCTGTGATCCCTTCACTATTCAGCACAGACACAAGTTTAGCCTTGGATGGAAGCAGCGACTTTTAGGGTGATGGTGTCTCTGTAATCCTGTATCTCAGCTGAGATTATGTCTGTCACCCCAATAATTGCTAGTGGGAGAGAACTGAATCCTGCAGATTGTCCTCTGACTTCCATATGAGTGTATGTCCTCACCAAATAAATAAACAATAAATGAAATAAAAAGAAATTAAAATGTAAAGTATAAAGAAGGTTCCACAAGTTTTAATACTCCTCTCTCTAGCTGTGGACGTAGATAATATAATATAAAGACATATTGATGAAGACAAGTATTTATATAGCTTCCATATGGGTATTGAAAATGGGTAAGTATATATTTATTCATATACATATATTCACATCTTCACTTCCATTTTTTGGACATGGGCTCCAGAGATTTGGATTTGTTTTATTTTTTCATTATTATTATTATTTTTTGTTGTTGTTTTTCGAGACAGGGTTTCTCTGTGTAGCTTTGGAGCCTATCCTGGCAGTCGCTCTGGAGACCAGGCTGGCCTCGAACTCACAGAGATCCTCCTGCCTCTGCCTCCTGAGTGCTGGGATTACAGGCATGCACCACCAACTCCCGGCTTCCATTTTTGAAGACAAGATCTTGCTCTATATGCCTAGACTGATCTCCAACTCAAAATCATCCTGTTGCAGCCTTCTGAATACTGGGACTACAAGTGTAGGCTCCATGGCAGGCATTTATCCTTTCTTCATTAAAGATTATATTATAGGGGCTAGAGAAATGGTTCAGTGAATCAAAGCAATTGTTGCTTTTCCACGAGACCTGGGCTCAATTCCTAGCATCCACATAGTAGCTCGCAACCATCCATTACTCCAGTTTTGGGGGAATCTGACATCCTCTTCTGATCTCTGAAGACATCAGGCTTTTACATGGTGCACACACATACACACAGGCAAAACAGTCATACACATATAATAAAGCTAATCTAAAGTTTTTAAAGGTCATACTATGAATACTTTTCAATTTATCAAATAGTGTTAAAACATCTGTATTTAAAGACTATCAAGGTTCTCTTTACACACTGCTGGTGGGAATGATGCAGGCA
This sequence comes from Cricetulus griseus, assembly GCF_003668045.3. NCBI lineage: Eukaryota > Metazoa > Chordata > Mammalia > Rodentia > Cricetidae > Cricetulus > Cricetulus griseus. Next base: position 215,164,310 of record NW_023276807.1, on the reverse strand, counting down.
CCATAGAAATCAGCATGGAGGTTCCACAGAGAACTAAAAATAAAACTATTGTGTGATAAATGTACTACTCTTGGGTCTACATCTGAGAGATCCTGAGTTAACACACCACAGAGACACCTACACATACACATCCATGTTCATTGCTGTAGTATTCGCAACTGACAGGAAATGGAACCAGCTTAGATGTCCATCAACAGATGAATGGTAGAAAAAAAGTGGTGTGTGTTTGTGTGTGTGTGTGTGTGTGTGTGTGTGTGTGTGTGTGTGTGTGTGTGTGTTTGTGTGTGTGTGTAAAGTGCAATTTTATTCTGCAATGGAAATGAAATAATGACATACACTGGCAATTGTATGCAACAGGAAATCATTATGTTAAGCAAAATAAGCCAGACAGACCCAGAAAAACAAATACAGCATTTACTCTCTAGGAATCTAGGTTTAAATTTGTGTGTTGTGTGTGTAGGTTGTGAAAGTAAGAAAAGGGACAGTGAGAGGGGAAGACAACATCTTGAATGAGGGAATGAGTAAGATAATGCAATAGAATGCTGTTGGCTGGACATGGTAACACACACTTGATCACAGTACTTGGGAGGTAGAGGCAGGTGGATCTCTGTGAGTTGGAGGCCAGCCTGGTCTACTTGTCAAGTTCCATGCCAGTCAAGGCTACACAGTGAGACTCTGTCTCAGAATAAAAAGCAATGGGCATGAAAAGAGGATTATCTAGGGGTGCGTTGGGTGGGTGGTTCGAGAATGACAGTGGAGGAAAGGGATGAAATGAGCAAAATGTATGTTTGAAATTGCCACAGTGGTACATCTTCCATTGCATACCAACTTTAAAACAATTCACGGATATTTTTATTTGTACATCTTCTTGTTTACTGGGCTTGTTCTCCAATTTTTTCCTGTTAAAAATAACATGAATACTTTAGCCTTTAAAATGTTGTTCCTTGGGATGGGTGAATGGGGAGATGGCTCAGCTGTTAAAGGCTAGGCTCACAACCAAAAAATGTTGTCTTTTCTATTAGTATTTGAAAGGTCAAGATAGTTTATAGTGAACTGTGAACCTCTTGACTATACAATCTCATAGTCTTAACATCTGCACCCAGTATCTACCCTTGGTTGACAAACAAGTTTCCATGACCCCAAAAGTTCCCTTGAGTCCCCTCCACAACTCGACCCTGACTGTTTTGAATCCAACTGCCTCAGGTTGGATTCAATGAATCTCTAGATTCAACTGTGGCATTTTCTGATTTGTTCCTCATTGCTGAGTCACAGTCCATTTTAGAAACAGACTACAGTTGTGCATCCATTGACCTATTGGTGGCTATTTGGACTGTTTCCAATTTGGAGCTATTATGAACAAGGCTGCTATTAATACTATTTTTGAGTATTTTTTGTAGAAATAAATGTTCATTTCTCTTGGGTAAGTATCTGAAGGTAGCCTTTCTTAGTCCTAAGGATCTTTCTGAGAAATCACTAGGTCTTTTTTTTTTTTTGTCTGTTTCTTAAGTGGTCACCCCAATTTACATCCCTACTAGCAATGTATAAACTCGGGTAGCTCAGCATCCTCCACAATATTTGGAATTATTTTTAATTTGGACATGTGGACCATTGCAGAGTAGGTTATTTTAATTTTTACATTCCTGGTGACAACTGACATTTGCCACCTTTCACATGACTGTGTGCCTTTTGCTTATCTTTGTTTGTTAAGTGTCTGTTCAGGTATTTTGGCCATATTTGAAAAAAGTTGATTTGTGGGAATTATTTACATATAGAAAGTCCTTTGATTTACATATTGTGAAAAAATCTCCTCCTGGTCCATGGCCCAGCTCTTCTCCATCATGTCATGTCATATCTTCTGCAGAGTAGAAGCTGTGTTTCTGATGCTAATTAAACGTTTACTTTTACAGCTGGCACTTTCCATGTCCTTGCATGGCAACTTTCCCCATTTTTCTTAGAAGACTGAAATTGAAATACCTTTTTCAAAAGTATTTATGATTCATTTTAAGTACTGTGTGTGAATAAAAGGTTAAAGGCCCCCCCCCCAGTTTGGGCATCAAGCTGTCACAGGACTGTCTATTGAGAAGATTGTCTCCACTCTACTGGGTGGCTTTGTAGCGTCTTTACCAAAATTAAATTACCAAAATTACTTTACCATATGGCTCTGGGTCTATTTCTAGACTCTCTGTTCTGTTTCAATGAGCTGTTTCTCTATTTATTGCCCACACTCTACAGTCTCCTTGCAGGGTAAATGCTTTTATTGTGTTCTCTGGAAGTCTGCATGTCATGTATTCAGTGTGGAGGACGTACACATCTTTTATTAATTTTTCCATACATCTTATCTTATGGCGTGGTTTTCAGTAATATTTTATTAAAATAATTAAAAGTGCCCATTTCTAGTTCTGCTAGATTGCATTTCCCAAAATGGCTGTAGCAATGTTTCCAATTCCCATGCTCTTCCAGAATCTTGTTGTTCTGTCTCCTCCTTGCTTGCACTGACTGGGCCTTTGTGACTGTCTGGACATCCAGGACACAGTAGAAGTGGCACAGCATGCATTTGCAGGCTAGGTGAGGCGAGGTGACCCTGTGTCTTGAAATATCTACTCTTAGAATCCAGTCACCTGATGGCTAAAATAAAAAACACCAATGACAGTTTATGCTGGAGAGGAAGTGGAGAAAGAGGAACACTTCTCCACTGCTGGTGGGAGTGCCAACTTGTACAGCCACTTTGGAAATCAGTATGGCGACTCCTCAAGAAAATGGGAATCAGTCTACCACAAGATCCAGCAATTCCACTCCTAGGCATATACCCAAAAGAAGCACATTCATACAACAAGGACATCTGTTCAACGATGTTCATAGCAGCACTATTTGTAATAGCCAGAAAATGGAAGCAGCCTAGATGCCCCTCAACTGAAGAGTGGATGGAGAAATTGTGGTACATTTACACAATGGAGTACTACTCAGCAGAAAAAAACAATGGAATCTTGAAATTTGCAGGAAAATGGATGGAACTAGAAGAGACCATTCTGAATGAGGTAACCCAATCACAAAAAGACAAACATGATATGTACTCACTCATAGGTGGATTTTAGACATAGAGTAAGGGATTACCAGCCTACAATCCACACTGCCAGAGAAACTAGTAAACAAGGAGGACCCTAAAAGAGACAAACTTTGTCCCCTGGAGAAGGGGAAAGGGTCACCATCCCCTGAGCAAATTGAGAACATGGGAAGAGGAGGGAGGGAGCTACGAGAATGAGAAGGGAAGAAGAGGAAGGATGCAGAGGTCATGAGGGAGCAGAAAGGTTGAGTCAGGGGAAGATTAGAAGAAAGGATATGTGATAGGTAGGGTTTTAGTTGTGGGGGGTGTGGTAGGGGAGGAAGGGAGGGAGAAGGGAACTGGGATTGCCATGTAATTCAATCTTGTTTGTAATTCAAATAAAAAAAGTAAAAAAAAAATTAAAAAGTAAAAAAAAAAACACGTTGATAATAATTCCAAAAAAAAAAAAGAAGAATCCAGTCACCTGGTTTCAACAAGCCCAGGTGGAGAGGTCCCAGCAGGCCAGTAGCAAGTGCCATGAATGAATGAATGAATGAATGAATGAAATAATGGAGGGAAGGGACTCCTTGACTACGGCTCTGTTTTCAATGGGAAGTTAGAGAGCCACAGCCTACTACATATTTACTCTGTGCACAGCTTGGGGACTCTGCTCCCTCTCAAAAAGAAAAGAAACCTTTAAAAATTAAAGTCTAGACAGGATTTAGGCCATCAAAACGCATCTGTGGAATCTTTAGTAAGAACGTATAGAATGAGATTTATACGACTGTTTGCCCAATACTGAAAGAGCTGACTGTTAATTAGTCTGACATTGAGAAGAGAAAGGGGATAAAAGTAAGGAAAGAATTAGTCTGTGGAAGCAGGAAAGGGAAAGGATCAGATGGGTTACAGGCCTGTGTTGGGGTATTTTAATTGAGGTTTGTCTCTATCTTTTAATGTGCTGTATACATGCCCTTTTCTTTTTTAAAAAAATGTTGAAATATATTGAAATATAAATATATTGAAAAGAAATGGTTCTAGGGCTGGTGGCTTAGTCAAGTTCAGTGATTCTGGCTCTTCCAAGGCGTTACCCACCCCCCACCAGTGCTCTGTTCTTCACTTGGGGAAGGCCAATGAATTGAAGTAATTATCTTGAAAGTTCTGGGAGATAAAACACATCTCTTGGACTCTCCTACCACTTAGGATTTTGTGTCTGCCCTTCCTTCCTCTTGCTGGTGGGTCATCCATTCTTCTAGCCCAGACTGCCTCTGGCAAGGGCAAAAGGGTTTCTGTTCAATGTCAACCCAGGTTATGTATGGTTCATATTGCCATAGGATCCTGAGTTTACAAAATATTTCTCATTGCTTGGTTTTGTCTTGTGTGCCTATGATTCCTTTTAGCACCTCGATGATGGGACTGAGGTCTGGATTCTGTGGCTGGTGCCAGTTTAATCTTTCCAACTTTGTAAAAGGCAGTGAGGGGAATTTACCATGGAGATAAGTGCAACTCTCCTCTATTGCCCTTGGTAATCTATCCTGAGTGTGGCAAGTGAGCTACAATGCTGCCCCTGCAAACCTGCATGATGGCTCACACCTGTAATTCCCATACTGGGGAGGCTGAGGCAGGAGGATCATCACCAGTTCCAAACTATCTTGGGCTACACAATGAGCCCCAGGCCAGCCAGGGCTCCAGCACAGTAAGACTCCTCCTTTTATACCACCACCCATCATACTTCTCCAGAGCTCTTGGCCAGTTCGGTTATTGGAAGGTACCTAAGGAGGCAGGAGCAATAAACTCATTTTATGCTGTGATTCTGTGAAATCAAAGGACAAATAAAAATAACCATTATCCATTTTTTTTTTGTTGCTGTCCTCATCTAGTTATGGCTATTTTTTTTCCTGTCTGGAGCATAATAAATAAGTTTTTCTTAAAGCCCCTTTCAGTATTTTGATTATTCCTCAAGTCATTATCACAGAAAGTGGGTGGAACCATTAGTGGTCCATTTTTACAGCTTCAGTGCAAAGATCAACCTATACTTTGAAAGCACCCTCCAAAGTCCGGGAGACTTGCTGAGAAGTTCTGCCATCCTGAAGCTCAGCTCAACACGTGAGACATTTCCCTCTTGGACCTTCCTGCTAAAGATGCATTTCATCTCAGAAATAGTGTTCACTCTGAGGGCCAGAGGTGTGCTTTATTGTAGGAAGCATGGAAGTCTTTGTGTTCACCATATGAACTTGGGGAATTTGGAATGTTAAGTACACAGGGCTGTTTCTTCAAGGGATGGAATGTAACACCAGTCATTGCCCAGAAGGCTGGACACGCTTCCCCAGTCTGGTGACCTTTTGCCCTATCTCTGTGGCCAGGCTCTTTTCCAGGACCAGACCCTTCCCAGGAGGGACCCTTATCATAAACTTTTTTTTT